>NC_064765.1:41627066-41757066 GCF_011397635.1 Epinephelus fuscoguttatus | reverse complement strand
CCCCCCTGCTCCCCCAACAATCCTGCACTGAGCAAAGCACCAAGACCAGTCAAGATTTTCTGAATTGCAATATGAAATAGAACTGTTAGTGATGCTAACTGTTCTTAATGAAGGTCACTTTATGACTCCTAAATAAAGGAGAGAAAAGCTGTAATATTTGCAATAGGTGTGGGAATTTCCAGGCACCTCATGATTTGATTTGATTATGACTATGATTCAGAGGGCAATAATTTGATAAATGATTATCGATGCATCACGATGCATCAAATTTTTTGATTTCTATACATGATTTATTTTTCTCACTGTGTGACTATTTGCTGCTTTTAAAACATAGCATACTGTATTTGCAGCAATTCATAATTAAATTAACAAATTAATTTATTTGCATTCCATCTAGCTCTTGTCTAGGTCCTCTTTACCTTCAACCTTCCAGCCAAAATGCTTCCATACCCAGGCTTTAAAACCGGTCAGATTGTATCCCTCTGCGGATGCACACACTAATCTTTTGTAGGATATTTATGTCAGTGTAGAGTCCAGTGATTGCATACTGTAATATTTCAACAGAAACAGTATACAACTACATACTATTTAATAACAAATGGTCTGCAGCCTTTTTATTTTAAAAAGTAAAATGCATTAATTAATTAAGTTTGTTGCATCCATGAACATTTGTGCAAAATTTGAAAATGTACTTGAAATATTGTGTTCATAAGAATGAGAGACAAGTTCACAGTGACCTTGACCGTTGACCTATGACCACCAAAATCTTATCAGTTCATCCTTGAGTCCAAGTGGGCATTCGTGCGAAATTTTAAAAAATACATATGGCATTCTTGAGATATCATGTTCACAAGAATTGGATGGAAGGACGGACGGACAACCCAAAAACATAGTGGCCCACATTTATCAATCTTGCGTGGAAACGGGTGCAGATCTGAGCGCAGGATTCATCTTACGACAGGACACATATGTGTTTTATGAAACGTTCGTATCTGACCAATCCCAGCGTACTAATGATCAGGCCTTAATAAATGCGATCGACATCAATCGAAATCGATCGACATGTCACGCCTTAAATATTCGTGGTTCAGAGGCCTCACCCTTTGAGGTCACAACATGGAGAGGAGAAACATTACAAAGAAGAGAAACTTTCCCAAGCTGGAAATCGACACCCTCACGTCTGAGGTGGAGGTACATACCACATGCTTACCAGCTACCAGCAACTTTTAAGGTGGAACGTTTACTGTTAATGTTACTCAATGCATGTGTAACCCATGTCAATAGATCTTCAGTGTGAAACTTATGTAAAACACACAAAAAATGATATTCTATATTATACTTTTATTGACATTGGTGTTTTCCCTAAAGAAAATAAATTTAAATCAGCAATGAAGTAGCACTCTGATATCAGAAGAAAAGTAGACATAGATCTATGATACCTAGAAAAGTCTGCCATTTCAAATAAGGTCTCTGTGTTTATTTTGAATCATTTGTAAAGTTTCAGGTGACACTGGGAATAAATTAGCTATGAAATCAGTGATTTCATGTGGTAATCTCACGATACTATTTACATACTGCAGTCATACTGCAGTACCTCGCGTCCAATCAGAGCCTCTCTAGTACGTGCGTTTCCAGATGTTTCCGTTTCACTGCGCAAGAGGCCAAAGCCAGGCATGTGGTGGAGTGCTAGTGCTAATCTCTCGGTGGACTGTACTGAAAAGCTTGAAATTTTGCGGAGAATTGTGTTGTGACAGCTTGATATTCTGTTTGGGTTGAGGATACAACTCTTCATCTGTGGAGAGATTCCTGCCTTGCTGTTGTCAAGCGGCGGATATTCAAGGAGAGACCGGACGAAGAAACCGCCGTGTGTGAGCCATGGGGTTTCACCAGCGAGGAGTTGTTGTTTGAACTGAATTTTTCTGGCCAGGTCTTTTGTTTCCTCCGTTTCTCCTCTACTGGATTCGACATCCTTGGATGAGAGTGGATTCTTCTTCTTCTGCTGTCTCTGAGCTGCATTGGGGTAGTCTTGGAGATCAGCAGTTGTGGCAAGCCAGTCAAATTCATGAGATGATCCTGAACTCTGAACTCTAAACTGGAATACGGGTAGGACTGGTTATTGCCAGAACATGGGAGGATATTTCTTTAAGACTGCATGGTTTTCATTCTTTCTAATTTTTTTTGGACTGAACGAGAAAAAAAAATAGATAAGGTTCATGTTCTTTTCATCTGTGAATTAAGGTTGATTGAGAAGTGTTTTTGATTTGTAAATGTATATTGAGAAGTGATACGTCCTGGAATGAGGATTGTTTTATTTTGACTTTTTAAGTGGGTAAAGAGTGAAGAGCAGTATACCCTGAGGTTTTTCTTTCATTTGCATAAGGTAAAAAAAGACAGGTGTTGTATGCACTTGAGTTTTTAGTGAGGTCATATTGGATCATATAAGAAAAGTGACACATTTGTCGCATTTGATATATATTTTTATATTTTTATTGTATATGTTTTTTTATTCTCACTTCATACAAACTTAAAAGTAATACCTGTTTCAAACTTACCTGTGGGTTGTCATTACTCTTGCTACTTAATACTAAATGTTAAAACACTCAAATTCTCCTGAGCCCTACCTACTTCTGATGCTCTGGTCCACGTGATTTTATTTGTTCAGAATTAGGCTTCTGTACCACCGGTACCTTCTTTAATTAGTTAGTGCTGAGCCCAGTTACATGAGTTGATAATGTGAATCAGTCAGCACACCTTAAATTTCAGTACGACAACTCTGACCATTCCATTATTAGGGACCTCGGCTGAAGGGCGAGGACCCTCTTGTTCTTGTAGTGTTTATTATTATTATTATTATTATTATTATTATTAGGGACCTCGGCCTGAAAGGGCGAGGACCCTCTTGTTCTTGTAGTGTTTATTAGGGACCTCGGCCTGAAAGGGCGAGGACCCTCTTGTTCTTGTAGTGTTTATTATTATTATTATTATTATTATTATTATTATTTCTTTCAGCGTACGCGACTTTCAACTGGAATTTGACCCCCTAAACATGCTCCAAAACTCACCAAAATTGGCACGCATGTCAGGACTGGCAAAAAATTTTATAAAATGAAAAAATTAATCTGAAAAGTGCCAAAATGGGCTCTCTAGCGCCACCTATCTGACACACTGTCAGAGTGAAGTGTGTGTGGTCACACAGACATGACAGCATAACATTTACCAAACTCATTCCTAAAACTTTGTCATACTTATGTGACAATAATCATATGTGTATAATAACAGTAGAATTATGGCACACACAGACAGACACGGACACACAGAGACACACAGACAGACAGACAGACACCCACACACACACTCCACTCCCTTTTATTATACACATATGATTAGTGTCACATATGTATACAATCAGATATTAATTCAACATATTGTACACACACTCCACTCCACTCCCTGCACCCCCCCCCCCTCTCTTTCTCTGTCTCTCTCTCTCTCTCCCCCCTCTGTCCTCTTTCTCCCTTTTCTCCCTTTCTGCATGTCTAACTCGGTCGTCTATGTCTGTGTGTGTTATACTTCTACTGTTATTATACACATATGATTATTGTCACATATGTATACTATCAGATATTAATTCAACATATTGTACCACAATTGCTAGAATTATAATTTTAATATTATTGCTTTCATTAATGTTGTTGTAAGCTACTGTCATGATCATCTCTCCTGCATCTCTCTCTGTCTCCCCTTCTGTCTCATGGGGTCCTGAGGATAGAGGGATGTTGTATGCTGTAAAGCCCTGTGAGGCAAATTGTGATTTGTGATATTGATTGATTGATTGATCGATATTTGTTTCTTGACTCAACAGCATTCAGTGACAGTATTTCAGTTACAGATGTAGTAAATTTAAAGACTCTGCAATGTTGCACCATTGCTCACTCAGAAATATTAACAAATAATTTGCAATATTAGGCTATAGGAATTATGTTCCATCAGTGTGACTAATAACATCATTGATAGAGATTATTAGTCATTGATAGTACGTCTTTGAAGCGTCATAAAGATTTTTAAAATGTAAACAATAAGACCGACATATTATGAGCATTAAACATTTCAGAGCTGATCTGACAGACTGACAGTCTGGTCCTTGTGCACAGTGTTATTAAAACAAATAAATATAAAAACGACAGAGGTTTGATTTGATCATCACACATGTCAACGTTTCATTAGGTCACATGGCTTATGTCTACAAATTGAAAAATATATGCTCACACCACCTTCATAAGAACCCTTTACAGTTTTTAAAACTGAGTTTGACTTATGATTCTGGCTATTGTGGTACAACATGTGGGAAGTATATATTAATATCTGATGTTATACATATGACAATAATCAAATGTCTACAATAGCAGTAGAAGTATGGCACACACAGACAGACACAGACAGACACACACTCCACTCCCTGTTCTCTCTCTCTCTCTCTCTCTCTCTCTCTCTCTCTCTCTCTCTCTCTCTCTCTCCCCCCTCTGTCCTCTTTCTCCCTTCTCTCCCTCCCAACACACTGTAAACCTGTGATTAAGGTGACATTTTTCAGTCCATAGACATACAAGCTTTATATTTTTGCATTCAGAACAAATTTATCTATCTGGTAATGTTTACAGATTGGAGATGGGACCCATGGTTTGGGATCTGGAAGGATTTGTTTGAGAAAGTTTCAAGCCATTCTGCTCTGTGTGTGAGCTGCATGCAGTCCTTAATTAGTATAACAAAAAACTCGCACACATTATTCTTCAACGTGTCCTTATCAATTATTGTGCGTAACTTTTTCAATCCTCAAATGGTTTGGATGGCGTGTTACAGGTGATGTGCTCCCAACCCTCCTGAGGATTTGTTGTGCCACCTGGACCCACGAAAATGCCCGCTGTGACGGGTAGGAACCACTTAGAAAGACCAAACCAAAACTGTCTCGTTCGTCTCATCAAGACCTACAAATGTCACGCTGCAACCCCTGACCTAACTCCAACAGGAAGTTATTATTATATTATTAGTGTCACATATGTATACAATCAGATTTTAATTCAACATTTGTAGGTCTTAGTATATATTTGTGTCTGTTTGCTGCACTTAGATCCTCAAAGCAGCCGGTACACATCACTCAAGCTTTCACTAGGTCACATGATTTCAAATGAATTTGGATGTGTTGTTTGATCATCACACATGTCAAAGTTTCATTAGGTCACATGGCTTGTGTCTACAAGTTTCAAATTATAAGCTCACACCACCTTCATAAGAAACTTGCATTTTTAACCCTGCGGGCCCCCTTATAAAAAATCACACCTGTCCCCTTCGGAACGGTGTGAACAACAGAAAAATATTAAATATTAACATATTTCTCTACATTTTTTTGCTTAAATCTTTTAAGCAACTTGTATTCAGATTATGCATATCTAATATTCATTCCTTTTGAGAATTTTCACAATATATTTGCCATTTTATTTACATGAAGTCACTGTTACTTTAATGAAAAAAACATGAATTAAGATTAACTTTATAATAAATGTTGGATGGATTTTTTTATTTTATGTATCACAGTCTGTGATATGTGAATGATAAATAACAACACCAATTTTGATGCATTATCATTTTTGGGGGCAGTTTCTATTTTTTCAATAAAAATACACACTGTTCCCCTCCAGGACTTTTTTTGTCTTTGTTGAAAAACAACCATAAAAATATTAATTTTTTTTTTTGATTTTTAACTCCAAGTCAGAGTATACATACCAAATATTCATTGTGGGTGTATGTATGAGAGAGAACGACAGGGAGAGAGAGATAAAGAGAGAAAGAGCGGAGAGGGAGAGAGAGAGAGAGAGAGAGAGAGAGATGGAGAAAAATAATAATGTAACCTTAAAGCAACCTGCAGCTCATAATTTGTAATTTTTAGCGACACAATTACACACACATACATACACACACACACACACACTCCACTCCCTGTCCCCCCCCTCTCTCTCTCTCTCTCTGTCTCTCTTTCTCCTCTGTCCTCTTTCTCCCTTCTCTCCCTCTCTGTGTCTGTGTGTGTCATACTTCTACTGTTATAATACACATATGATTAGTGTCACATATGTATACAATCAGATATTAATTCAACATTTGTAGGTCTTAGTATATATTTGTTTCTGTTTGCTGCACTTAGACCCTCTCAACAGCCGGTACATATCACTCAAGCTTTCACTAGGTCACATGATTTCAATTGAATATGGATGTGTTGTTTGATCATCACACACGTCAAAGTTTCATTAGGTCACATGGCTTATGTACACAACTTGAGCTGGGAGATGACGGCGTGGGGGGACGACGGCGGGGGGCCGAGGTCCCTCCCAACGCTGCTTGCAGCTTTAATTAGGGACCTCGGCTGAAGGGCGAGGACCCTATTGTTCTTGTAAGGTTTATTCTTATTATTATTATTGTTTATTTCAGCGTACGCGACTTTCAACTGGAATTTGACCCCCTAAACATGCTCCAAAACTCACCAAAATTGGCACGCATGTCAGGACTGGCGAAAAATTTTATAAAATGAAAAAATTAATTTGAAAAGTGCCAAAATGGGCTCTGTAGCGCCACCTATCAGTCTAGACCACTAAAATGGCCGCTGCAGCCAGTAGGAACGTCGTAGGAAGATCAAACCAAAACAGCCGTGTTCGTCTCATCAAGACCTACAAATCACGCACTCGCACCTATGACCTAAATCCAACAGGAAGTGAGCTATTTCCTTTCAAAGAAAGATTTTTCCTAAAAAAAGAAATTCCTTAAAAAAACATCTCCTCCTACACCATTTATCGTATCGGCTTCAAACTCGCACAGATTATTGTTCAACGTGTCCTTATCAATTATTGTGCGTAACTTTTCCATTACTAGAATGGTTTGGATGTTATGGCGCGTTTCAGGTGATGTGCGCCAAAACCTCCTGATGATTTGTTGTGCCACCTAGACACACTAAAATGCCCGGTGTGACGGGTAGGAACCACTTAGAAAGACCAAACCAAAACTGTCTCGTTCGTCTCATCAAGACCTACAAATGTCGCGCTGCAACCCCTGACCTAACTCCAACAGGAAGTGAGCTGTCGGTCTTTGAATGTAAGATGGCGTTTTTCACAAATTCTGTCGATCAAAAATTATTTGCTCCTACACCGTTTATCATAACTGCTTCAAATTTGCACAAATTACAGCTCTACCCCTGCTGAACATTACTTGTGAAGGACTTTGTCATAACTTGAACGGTTTGGATTTTAGAAGCGTTAGAAGGTGCAGGACACAACTCCTCATGATGATCTCTGGAAGAAAAGATGAGGACCAACACACTGTAAACTTGTGATTAAGGTGACATTTTTCAGTCCATAGACATACAAGCTTTATATTTTTGCGTTCAGAACAAATTTATCTATCTGGTGATGCTTTCAGATTTAAGATGGGACCCACGGTTTGGCATCTGGAAGGATTTGTTTGAGAAAGTTTCAAGCCATTCTGCTCTGTGTCTGAGCTGCATGCAGTCCTTAATTAGCATAACAAAGGCGTGTGTGGTCACACAGACATGACAGTATAACATTTACCAAACTCATTCCTAAAACTTTGTCATACTTATGTGACAATAATCATATGTGTATAATAACAGTAGAATTATGGCACACACAGACAGACACGGACACACAGAGACACCCAGACAGACAGACACCCACACACACACACACTCCACTCCCCTTTATTATACACATATGATTAGTGTCACATATGTATACAATCAGATATTAATTCAACATATTGTACACACACTCCACTCCCTGCACCCCCCCCTCTCTCTTTCTCTGTCTCTCTCTCTCTCCTCTGTCATCGTTCTACCTTTTATCACTTTCTGCATGTCTTAATCGGTCGTCTATGTCTGTGTGTTTTATACTTCTACTGTTATTATACACATATGATTATTGTCACATATGTATACTATCAGATATTAATTCAACATATTGTACCACAATTGCTAGAATTATAATTTTAATATTATTCCTTTCATTAATGTTGTTGTAAGCTACTGTCATGATCATCTCTCCTGCATCTCTCTCTGTCTCCACTTCTGTCTCATGGGGTCCTGAGGATAGAGGGATGTTGTATGCTGTAAAGCCCTGTGAGGCAAATTGTGATTTGTGATATTGATTGATTGATTGATCGATATTTGTTTCTTGACTCAACAGCATTCAGTGACAGTATTTCAGTTACAGATGTAGTAAATTTAAAGACTCTGCAATGTTGCACCATTGCTCACTCAGAAATATTAACAAATAATTTGCAATATTAGGCTATAGGAATTATGTTCCATCAGTGTGACTAATAACATCATTGATAGAGATTATTAGTCATTGATAGTACGTCTTTGAAGCGTCATAAAGATTTTTAAAATGTAAACAATAAGACCTACATATTATGAGCATTAAACATTTCAGAGCTGATCTGACAGACTGACAGTCTGGTCCTTGTGCACAGTGTTATTAAAACAAATAAATATAAAAACGACAGAGGTTTGATTTGATCATCACACATGTCAACGTTTCATTAGGTCACATGGCTTATGTCTACAAATTGCAAAATATATGCTCACACCACCTTCATAAGAACCCTTTACAGTTTTTAAAACTGAGTTTGACTTATGATTCTGGCTATTGTGGTACAACATGTGGGAAGTATATATTAATATCTGATGGTATACATATGACAATAATCATATGTCTACAATAGCAGTAGAAGTATGGCACACACAGACAGACACAGACAGACACACACTCCACTCCCTGTTCTCTCTCTCTCTCTCTCTCTCTCTCTCTCTCTCTCTCTCTCTCCCCCCTCTGTCCTCTTTCTCCCTTCTCTCCCTCCCAACACACTGTAAACCTGTGATTAAGGTGACATTTTTCAGTCCATAGACATACAAGCTTTATATTTTTGCATTCAGAACAAATTTATCTATCTGATGATGTTTTCAGATTGGAGATGGGACCCATGGTTTGGGATCTGGAAGGATTTGTTTGAGAAAGTTTCAAGCCATTCTGCTCTGTGTGTGAGCTGCTTGCAGTCCTTAATTAGTATAACAAAAAACTCGCACACATTATTCTTCAACGTGTCCTTATCAATTATTGTGCGTAACTTTTTCAATCCTCAAATGGGTTGGAGAAAAGGGCGTGTTACAGGTGATGTGCTCCCAACCCTCCTGAGGATTTGTTGTGCCACCTGGACCCACGAAAATGCCCGCTGTGACGGGTAGGAACCACTTAGAAAGACCAAACCAAAACTGTCTTGTTCGTGTCATCAAGACCTACAAATGTCACGCTGCAACCCCTGACCTAACTCCAACAGGAAGTGCGCTGTTGTTATTTGAATGTAAGATGACGTTTTTGACAAATTCTGTCGAACAAAAATTATTTGCTCCTACACCGTTTATCATAACTGCTTCAAACTTGCACAAATTACAGCTCTACCCCTGCTGAACATTACTTGTGAAGGACTTTGTCATAACTTGAACGGTTTGGATTTTAGAAGCGTTAGAAGGTGCAGGACACAACTCCTCATGATGATCTCTGGAAGAAAAGATGAGGGCCAACACACTGTAAACTTGTGATTAAGGTGACATTTTTCAGTCCATAGACATACAAGCTTTATATGTTTGCGTTCAGAACAAATTTATCTATCTGGTGATGTTTTCAGATTGAAGATGGGACCCACGGTTTGGCATCTGGAAGGATTTGTTTGAGAAAGTTTCAAGCCATTCTGCTCTGTGTGTGAGCTGCATGCAGTCCTTAATTAGTATAACAAAAAACTCGCACACATTATTCTTCAACGTGTCCTTATCAATTATTGTGCGTAACTTTTTCAGTCCTCAAATGGTTTGGATATAATGGCATGTTACAGGTGATGTGCTCCCAACCCTCCTGAGGATTTGTGCCACCTGGACCTAAAATGCCCGCTGTGACGGGTAGGAACCACTTAGAAAGACCAAACCAAAACTGTCTCGTTCGTCTCATCAAGACCTACAAATGTCGCGCTGCAACCCCTGACCTAACTCCAACAGGAAGTGAGCTGTCGGTCTTTGAATGTAAGATGGTGTTTTTCACAAATTCTGTCGATCAAAAATTATTTGCTCCTACACCGTTTATCATAACTGCTTCAAACTTGCACAAATTACAGCTCTACCCCTGCTGAACATTACTTGTGAAGGACTTTGTCATAACTTGAACGGTTTGGATTTTAGAAGCGTTAGAAGGTGCAGGACACAACTCCTCATGATGATCTCTGGAAGAAAAGATGAGGGCCAACACACTGTAAACCTGTGATTAAGGTCACAGTTTTCAGTCCATAGACATACAAGCTTTATATGTTTGCGTTCAGAACAAATTTATCTATCTGGTGATGCTTTCAGATTGAAGATGGGACCCACAGTTTGGGATCTGGAAGGATTTGTTTGAGAAAGTTTCAAGCCATTCTGCTCTGTGTGTCAGCTGCATGCAGTCCTTAATTAGCATAACAAAGGCTTCACTCTGACAGTCTGTGTGTCAGAGTGAAGTGTGTATGTGTGTGGTCACACACACATGAGGTTTTAAATTACTTTAAAATGACCTTAAAAGTATTTCCATGTATTTTATCAATTTTATGTCTCTGAACCCAAGAGACTGACCTGGAGGGTTGCAGTAAATCACCTCATTTCAAGTACAAGTCAGTAACAGTGTTACAAACATCAGGAAAGAATATACATCTTTGAGGAAATGTTACATTCAACAACACAGTAGTCTCATCAAACACCTTTCTTTTGATGTAATTGACAGAAAAATTAAATGCTGTGTTTTTGATGCATACAACATTATGTATACTGAGTGCAATCTGTAACTCCCTCTGCCAAAAACAGGAAGTATGTAAACATGTGAGATATGTCAATATGTCAGCAAACTCTCTCTCTCTCCCTCCCTGTCCCCCCATCTCTCTCTCTCTCTCTCTCTCTCGTGTCCTGTTACTGCATGTCAGTAACTTGGCCTCTTCTCCAGAGCCTTTGTGCTCCACTGTCTTGCAGGTTAACTTCTATCACAAACTGTCAAAGTTTCATTAGGTCACATGGCTTATGTCTTCAACTTGCAAAATATACGCTCACACCACCTTCATAAGAACCCTTTACAGTTTTTAAAACTGAGTTTGACTTATGATTCTGGCTATTGTGGTACAACATTTGGGAAGTATGTATTAATATCTGATAGTATACATATGTGACAATAATCATGTGTATAATAACAGTAGAAGTATGGCACACACAGACACACACAGACAAACACACACACACACACACTCCACTCCTTATCCCCCCTCTCTCTCTCTATCTCTCTCTCTCTCTCTCTCCTCCCTCTGTCCACTTTCTCTCGTCTCTCCCTCTCTGCATGTTGAGAACTGGGCCGTCTATGTCTGTCTGTCTGTGTGTCATACTTCTAGTGTTATTATACAAATATTATTAGTGTCACATATGTATACAATCAGATTTTAATTCAACATTTGTAGGTCTTAGTATATATTTGTGTCTGTTTGCTGCACTTAGATCCTCAAAGCAGCCAGTACATATCACTCAAGCTTTCACTAGGTCACATGATTTCAAATGAATATGGATGTGTTGTTTGATCATCACACATGTCAAAGTTTCATTAGGTCACATGGCTTGTGTCTACAAGTTTCAAATTATGAGCTCACACCACCTTCATAAGAACCTTGCATTTTAACCCTGCGGACATCTTATAAAAATCACACCTGTCCCCTTTGGAACGGTGTGGACAACTAAAAATATTAAATATTAATATATTTCTCTACATTTTTTTGCTTAAATCTTTTAACCAAGTTGTACTCAGATTATGCATATCAAATATTCATTCCTTTTGAGGATTTTCACAATTTATTTGCCATTTTATTTACATGAAGTCACTGTTACTTTAATGAAAAAAAAACATGAATTAAGATTAACTATATAATAAATGTTGGATGGATTTTTTTATTTTATTTATCACAGTCTGTGATATGTGAATGATAAATAACAACACCAATTTTGATGCATTATCATTTTTGGGGGCAGTTTCTATTTTTCAATAAAAAATAGACACTGTTCCCCTTCAGGACTTTTTTTTGTCTTTGTTGAAAAACAACCATAAAAATATTATTATTATTTTTTTTTTTTTTAACTCCTAGTCAGAGTATACATACCAAATATTAATTGTGGGTGTATGTATGAGAGAGAAAGACAGGGAGAGAGAGATAGACAGAGAGAGAGAGAGACAGAGAGAGAGAGAGAGAGAGAGAGAGAGAGACATGGAGAAAAAAAATAATGTAACCTTAGAGCAACCTGCAGCTCATAATTTGCAAATTTTAGCGACACAATAACACTCACACACACACACAAACACTCCACTCCCTCTCTCCCCTCTCTCTCTGTCTCTCTTTCTCCCCCCCTCTCCTCTCTCTCCCTTCTCTCCCTCTCTGCTCATCACTAACTGCCGTACTGCATATCAGTAACTCGGCCTCTTCTCCAGAGCCTTTGTGTTCCACTGTCTTGCAGGTTAACCTCTATCACAGCGGTGCCTGGATAGTGTGGTGTGTGTGGTTGTGTTGCTGCTGTGGTGTCAAATGCGTCCTGCTGATTCTGTTATCATTAGTCATTAGTCAAACTGAACTTGAAGTGCCTGTGCTGTCACCTAAGTACGTGGTCATTAATTAGCATAACAATGGCTTCACTCTGACAGACACAGGCCTGTGTGTGTTTGTGTGTGTGTGTTGTTTGATCATCGCACATGTCAAAGTTTCATTAGGTCACATGGCTTAGGTCTGCAACTTGAGCTGGGGGACGACGGCGGGGGGCCGAGGTCCCTCCCAACGCTGCTTGCAGCTTTAATTAGGGACCTCGGCCTGAAAGGGCGAGGACCCTATTGTTTTTGTAGCGTTTTTTATTATTATTATTGTTTATTTCATCCGACGCGACTTTAACCTGGAATTTGACCCCCTAAACATTCTCCAAAACTCACCAAAATTGGCACGCATGTCAGGACTGGCGAAAAATTTTATAAAATGAAAAAATTAATCTGAAAAGTGCCAAAATGGGCTCTCTAGCGCCACCTAACTGTTCAGACCACTAAAATGGCCGCTGCAGCCAGTAGGAACGTCGTAGGAAGATCAAACCAAAACAGCCGTGTTCGTCTCATCAAGACCTACAAATCACACACTCGCACCTTTGACCTAAATCCAACAGGAAGTGAGCTATTTCCTTTCAAAGTAAGATTTTTCCTAAAATCAAGAAATTCCTTTAAAAAACATCTCCTCCTACACCGTTTATCATATCGGCTTCAAACTCGCACAGATTGTTGTTCAACGTGTCCTTATCAATTATTGTGCGTAACTTTTTCAATCCTCGACTGGTTTGGATGTTATGACGCGTTTCAGGTGATGTGCGCCAAAACCTCCTGAGGATTTGTTGTGCCACTTAGACACACAAAAATGCCCGATGCGACGGGTAGGAACCACTTAGAAAGACCAAACCAAAACTGTCTCGTTCGTCTCATAAAGACCTACAAATGTCGCACTGCAAACCCTGACCTAACTCCAACAGGAAATGCGCTGTCGGTCTTTGAATGTAAGATGGCGTTTTTCACAAATTCTGTCGATCAAAAATTATTTGCTCCTACACCGTTTATCATAACTGCTTCAAACTTGCACAAATTACAGCTCTACCCCTGCTGAACATGACTTGTGAAGGACTTTGTCATAACTTGAACGGTTTGGATTTTAGAAGCGTTAGAAGGTGCAGGACACAACTCCTCATGATGATCTCTGGAAGAAAAGATGAGGGCCAACACATTGTAAACTTGTGATTAAGGTGACAGTTTTCAGTCCATAGACATACAAGCTTTATATGTTTGCGTTCAGAACAAATTTATCTATCTGGTGATGTTTTCAGATTGAAGATGGGACCCACAGTTTGGCATCTGGAAGGATTTGTTTGAGAAAGTTTCAAGCCATTCTGCTCTGTGTCTGAGCTGCATGCAGTCCTTAATTAGCATAACAAAGGCTTCACTCTGACAGTCTGTGTGTCAGAGTGAAGTGTATATGTGTGGTCACTCACACATGAGGTTTTAAATTACTTTAAAGATGACCTTAAAAGTTTTTGCATGTATTTTATCAATTTTATGTCTCTGAACCCAAGAGACTGACCTGGAGGATTGCAGTAAATCACCTCATTTCAAGTACAAGTCAGTAACAGTGTTACAAACATCAGGAAAGAATATACATCTTTGAGGAAATGTTACATTCAACAACACAGTAGTCTCATCAAACACCTTTCTTTTGATGTAATTGACAGAAAAATTAAATGCTGTGTTTTTGATGCATACAACATTATGTATACTGAGTGCAATCTGTAACTTTGTCTGCCACAAACAGGAAGTATGTGAACATGTGAGATATGTCAATATGTCAGCAAAATCTCTCTCTCCCTCCCTGTCCCCCCCTCTCTCTCTCTCTCTCTCTCTCTCTCTCTCTCGTGTCCTGTTACTGCATGTCAGTAACTCGGCCTCTTCTTCAGAGCCTTTGTGCTCCACTGTCTTGCAGGTTAACTTCTATCACAAACTGTCAAAGTTTCATTAGGTCACATGGCTTGTGTCTACAAATTGCAAAATATACGCTCACACCACCTTCATAAGAACCCTTTACAGTTTTTAAAATTGAGTTTGACTTATGATTCTGGCTATTGTGGTACAACATGTGGGAAGTATATATTAATATCTGATAGTATACACATGTGACAATAATCATATGTGTGTAATAACAGGAGAAGTATGGCACACACAGACAGAAACGGACACACACAGACACACACAGACACACAGACACACACACACACACACACACACACACACACCAGTCCCTATCCCCTCTCTCTCTCTCTCTCTCTCTCTCTCTCTCTCTCTCCCCTCTGTCCTCTTTCTCCCTTCTCTCCCTCTCTGCATGTTGAGAACTCGGCCGTCTATGTCTGTCTGTCTGTGTTTCTCATACTTCTGCTGTTATTATACACATATGATTAGTGTTACATATGTATACAATCAGATATTAATTCAACATATTGTACTATAATTGTCAGAATTATAATTATCATATTATTACTTTTATTAATGTTGTTGTAAGCTACATTATGTGCAATAAACATTTTTGGAGCTACTCTGACAGATTGACAGTCTGATCCTTGTGCACAGTGTTATTAAAACAAATAAATATAAAAACGACAGAGGTTTGATTTGATCATCACACATGTCTAAGTTTCATTAGGTCACATGGCTTATGTCTTCAACTTTCAAAATATACGCTCACACCACCTTCATAAGAACCCTTTACAGTTTTTAAAATTGAGTTTGACTTATGATTCTGGCTATTGTGGTACAACATGTGGGAAGTATATATTAATATCTGATGGTATACATATGACAATAATCATATGTGTGTAATAACAGGCGAAGTATGGCACACACAGACAGACACGGACACACACACACACACACACACACACACACTCCACTCCCTATCCCCCCCCCTCTCTCTCTCTATCTCTCTCTCTCCTCCCTCTGTCCTCTTTCTCTTGTCTCTCCCTCTCTGCATGTTGAGAACTCGGCCGTCTATGTCTGTCTGTCTGTGTGTGTCATACTTCTAGTGTTATTATACACATATTATTAGTGTCACATATGTATACAATCAGATTTTAATTCAACATTTGTAGGTCTTAGTATATATCTGTGTCTGTTTGCTGCACTTAGATCCTCAAAGCAGCCAGTACACATCACTCAAGCTTTCACTAGGTCACATGATTTCAAATGAATATGGATGTGTTGTTTGATCATCACACATGTCAAAGTGTCATTAGGTCACATGGCTTGTGTCTGCAAGTTTCAAAGTATAAGCTCACACCACCTTCATAAGAACCTTGCATTTTTAACCCTGCGGGCCCCCTTATAAAAAATCACACCTGTCCCCTTCGGAACGGTGTGAACAACAGAAAAATATTAAATATTAACATATTTCTCTACATTGTTTTGCTTAAATCTTTTAAGCAACTTGTTCTCAGATTATGCATATCAAATATTCATTCCTTTTGAGGATTTTCACAATATATTTGCCATTTTATTTACATGAAGTCACTGTTACTTTAATGAAAAATAATCATGAATTAAGATTAACTATATAATAAATGTTGGATGGATTTTTTTATTTTATTTATCACAGTCTGTGATATGTGAATGATAAATAACAACACCAATTTTGATGCATTATCATTTTTGGGGGCAGTTTCTATTTTTCAATAAAAATAGACACTGTTCCCCTTCAGGACTTTTTTTTGTCTTTGTTGAAAAACAACCACAAAAATATTAATTTTTTTTTTTTGATTTTTAACTCCTATTTTTTTTTTATTTTTAACTCCTATATATATATATATATATATATATATATATATATGTAGAGAGAGAGAGAGACATGGAGAAAAAAAAATAATGTAACCTTAAAGCAACCTGCAGTTCATAATTTGCAAATTTTAGCGACACAATTACACTCACACACACACACACACACACACACACACACACACACACACACACACACACACACACACACTCCACTCCCTGTCCCCTCTCTCTCTCTCTCTCTCTCTCTCTCTCTCTGTCTCTCTTTCTCCCCCCTCTCCCCTCTCTCTCCCTTCTCTCCCTCTCTGGATGTCACTAACTCTGCCGTACTGCATGTCAGTAGTATACATACCAAATATTCATTGTGGGTGTATGTATGAGAGAGAAAGACAGGGAGAGAGAGATAGACAGAGAGAGAGAGACAGAGAGAGAGAGAGAGAGAGAGAGAGAGAGACATGGAGAAAAAAAATAATGTAACCTTAGAGCAACCTGCAGCTCATAATTTGCAAATTTTAGCGACACAATAACACTCACACACACACACAAACACTCCACTCCCTCTCCCCTCTCTTTCTCTGTCTCTCTTTCTCCCTCTCTCCTCTCTCTCTCCTTCTCTCCCTCTCTGCTCGTCACTAACTGCCGTACTGCATATCAGTAACTCGGCCTCTTCTCCAGAGCTTTTGTGTTCCACTGTCTTGCAGGTTAACTTCTATCACAGCGGTGCCTGGATAGTGTGATGTGTGTGGTTGTGTTGCTGCTGTGGTGTCAAATGCGTCCTGCTGATTCTGTTATCATTAGTCATTAGTCAAACTGAACTTGAAGTGCCTGCGCTGTCACCTAAGTACGTGGTCATCAATTAGCATAACAATGGCTTCACTCTGACAGACACAGGCCTGTGTGTGTTTGTGTGTGTGTGTTGTTTGATCATCGCACATGTCAAAGTTTCATTAGGTCACATGGCTTAGGTCTGCAACTTGAGCTGGGGGACGACGGCGGGGGGCCGAGGTCCCTCCCAACGCTGCTTGCAGCTTTAATTAGGGACCGAGCCTAGAGGCAGAGGACTGCTCAAGGACCCTCTTGTTTTTGCTGCGTGCGTTTATAAGTGACCGGGCCCAACAGTAGTGGACTACTCACAAAGAAGTCCTCGCCAAAGGCGAGGACCCTCCCTATAGTTTTTGCCGCATTTTTTCTCACTGACCAGTGCGAGGACACTATTGTTTTTGCTGTGTTTATTATTATTAGGGACCGAGCCCTAAGGCAGAGGACTGCTCACAGAGCAGTCCTCGCCGAAGGCGAGGACCCTATTGTTTTTGCTGTGTTTATTATTATTCTTTATTCTTTATTCTTTATTCTTTCTTCCGCCGCCTCTTTGAACTGGAATTTGACCCCCTAAACATGCTCAAAAACTCACCAAAATTGGCACGCACATCAGAACCGGTAAAAAATTTTATAAAATGGTGACATTAACCCCTAAAGTGCCAAAATGGGCTCTCTAGCGCCACCTAGGCACACAAAAATGGCCGCCACAGCCTGTAGGAACGCAGAGAAACATGAAACCAAAAGTGGCGTGTTCGTTTCATCAAGACCTAAAAATCACGCGCTGACACCCCTGACCTAAATCCAACAGGAAGTGACATATTTGCCCTTTCAAAGTAAGATTTTGCCTTAAAACTGCCTTTCCTAAAAAAATCATCTTCTCATACAGCGTTTATCCTATCGACTTCAAACTTGCACAGATTACAGATCAACTCCTTCTAATCAAAAGTTGTGCGTAACTTTTTCATTACTCGCTGCGTTTGGATTTTGTGGCCTCCATAAGGTGAGATGTCAGAAAACGTCCTGACGATCTTCAAAGCTGTCCCATAGGAAATGAATGGCAGCAGGGGGGAGAAAGAGACCAATCTTCGGGCTTTTTCTAGCATTTACAGCGTCTCCATACTTTGTGCTACAGACTCCATTCCAACTCTCAAATGTTGCCACAGGTCTCATCTATTCACTCATGTTTTCATCTTTTCATATCTTTACCGTTTTGATCTGTGCCTCTCAAAGTACCATGAGCAAAAGTGGAGAAATTCTCAGTTTACAATGGGTGTGTATTGCACGGAATGCTGTGAGCTAGAGTGGAGAGGGCTCAAAAATCGTCTAAAACTTTTGTCTTTAACTCTGCCATGGCCAATTTTCACTGTACAGACACAATTTATACCACAAAACGTAGGAAAATTTGTCCTGCTCGCAGATATGTTGACATGGAATCTCTCCCACGTACACATTTTTGCTGAGCGGCTCCAAAGCGAAGGGAGCGCCCATTATTTTCTCATTCACTCCCATGTAAAGTCTGACGAGAAATTTCTGGAAACAGCTTAGGTGCTTTTAAACTCGCTCCCTGACCACATTTTTGACTCGAGAAATATAAAACGCGACACGCATGCTCACGAAAAGTGGCTGGCTCTCAAAATCACTTTATTTTCTTGCTTGGACTAACGGTTTGGGCATGCGAAGCATTTGTTCGAGGAGTTAAAACCCATTATAAACAGCCTTTGGTGAGCTGCTCTCCTTAGCTGTCTGTGTGTGCCACAGGTGCTGACAAGTCATTAATCGCCATGACAACGGCTGCACACACACACACACACACACACACACAGCCACACGGCTCTCTGTCTGTGTGTCTCACAATCTTTAAAGGACAGATTACAGCAGCAGAAACTTCATTTGAAACAGCAAATACACATTATTAACCCCTACAGTGCCAAAATGGGCTCTCTAGCGCCACCTAGACACACTAAAATGGCCACTGCAGCCCATAGGAATGTCGTATCAAGATCAAACCAAAACTGGTGTGTTTGACTTACAAATCACGCATTGACACCCATGACCTGATTCCAACAGGAAGTGAGCTATTTGTCCTTTCAAAGTAAGATTTCGCCTCAAACGTGGTCTCAAGAAAACACATCTCCTCCTACACTGTTTATTTTATCAGTTTTAAAGATGCACACATGCCACCTCAACTGCTACTAAAGAGATCTTCTGTATAACTTTATCTCTCTCATCATCACATTATTTTCATGATTGGACCAACAGTTTGGACCAACATTTACACAGTAGATTTATTTTGTTTTGTGTTGTTTTTGTCGTCTCTTCCTCAAAATAAAGGAAGAGGAATCTGATTGGAAGAAATTCGCTCATCTAATTTGCATAATGTGATATCACTTGTACATACCTACAGCTACAGAAAGCATTCAAACATCAAAACGTTCAGCTCTGTAAGGATTTTCTGATGTTTGTGGCAATATGTCGACATAAGCTGGGGGCGGAAATGGGCGCGAGTGCGAGGTCCCGCCAAACGCTGCTTGCAGCTTTAATTATTAGGGACCTCGGCCTGAAAGGGCGAGGACCCTCTTGTTCTTGTAGTGTTTATTATTATTATTATTATTATTATTATTGTTTCTTTCTTTCTTTCAGCGTACGCGACTTTCAACTGGAATTTGACCCCCTAAACATGCTCGAAAACTCACCAAAATTGGCATACCTGTCAGGACTGGCGAAAAATTTTATAAACTGACGAAATTAATCTGAAAAGTGCCAAAATGGGCTCTCTAGCGCCACCTAGAAACACAAAATGGCCGCTGCAGCCAGTAGGAACGTCGAGGAAGATCAAACCAAAACAGCCTCGTTCGTCTCATCAAGACCTACAAATCACGCGCTCGCACTCCATGACCTAACTCCAACAGGAAGTGAGATATTTCCTTTCAAAATAAGAGTTTTCCTCAAAAAAATTCCTTTAAAAATCAACTAGTCCGACACCGTTTATCGTATCGGCTTCAAACTCGCACACATTATTCTTCAACGTGTCCTTATCAATTATTGTGCGTAACTTTTTCAATCCTCGACTGGTTTGGATGTTATGACGCGTTTCAGTTGATGTGCGCCAAAACCCTCCTGAGGATTTGTTGTGCCACCTAGACAGACTAAAATGCCCGGTGCGACGGGTAGGAACCACTTAGAAAGACCAAACCAAAACTGTCTCGTTCGTCTCATAAAGACCTACAAATGTCGCGCTGCAACCCCTGACCTAACTCCAACAGGAAGTGAGCTGTCGGTCTTTGAATGTAAGATGGCGTTTTTCACAAATTCTGTCGATCAAAATTATTTGCTCCTACACCGTTTATCATAACTGCTTCAAACTTGCACAAATTACAGCTCTACCCTGCTGAACATTACTTGTGAAGGACTTTGTCATAACTTGAACGGTTTGGATTTTAGAAGCGTTAGAAGGTGCAGGACACAACTCCTCATGATGATCTCTGGAAGAAAAGATGAGGGCCAACACACTGTAAACCTGTGATTAAGGTGACATTTTTCAGTCCATAGATATACAAGCTTTATATGTTTGCGTTCAGAACAAATTTATCTATCTGGTGATGTTTTCAGATTGAAGATGGGACCCACGGTTTGGCATCTGGAAGCATTTGTTTGAGAAAGTTTCAAGCCATTCTGCTCTGTGTGTCTGAGCTGCATGCAGTCCTTAATTAGCATAACAAAGGCTTCACTCTGACAGTCTATGTGTCAGAGTGAAGTGTGTATGTGTGTGGTCACACACACATGAGGTTTTAAATTACTTTAAAAATGACCTTAAAAGTATTTCCATGTATTTTATCAATTTTATGTCTCTGAACCCAAGAGACTGACCTGGAGGGTTGCAGTAAATCACCTCATTTCAAGTACAAGTCACAGTAACAGTGTTACAAAGATCAGGAAAGAATATACATCTTTGAGGAAATGTTACATTCAACAACACAGTAGTCTCATCAAACACCTTTCTTTTGATGTAATTGACAGAAAAATTAAATGCTGTGTTTTTGATGCATACAACATTATGTATACTGAGTGCAATCTGTAACTTTGTCTGCCACAAACAGGAAGTATGTGAACATGTGAGATATGTCAATATGTCAGCAAACTCTCTCTCTCTCCCTCCCTGTCCCCCCATCTCTCTCTCTCTCTCTCGTGTCCTGTTACTGCATGTCAGTAACTCGGCCTCTTCTTCAGAGCCTTTGTGCTCCACTGTCTTGCAGGTTAACTTCTATCACAAACTGTCAAAGTTTCATTCGGTCACATGGCTTATGTCTACAAATTGCAAAATATACGCTCACACCACCTTCATAAGAACCCTTTACAGTTTTTAAAATTGAGTTTGACTTATGATTCTGGCTATTGTGGTACAACATGTGGGAAGTATATATTAATATCTGATGGTATACATATGTGACAATAATCATATGTGTGTAATAACAGGAGAAGTATGGCACACACAGACAGAAACGGACACACACACACACACACACACACACACACACACACCAGTCCCTATCTTCCCTCTCTCTCTCTCTCTCTCTCTCTCTCTCTCTCTCTCTCTCTCTCCCCCCTCTGTCCTCTTTCTCCCTCTCTGCATGTTGAGAACTCGGCCGTTTATGTCTGTCTGTCTGTGTTTCTCATACTTCTACTGTTATTATACACATATGATTAGTGTCACATATGTATACAATCAGATATTAATTCAACATATTGTACTATAGTTGCCAGAATTATAATTATAATATTATTACTTTTATTAATGTTGTTGTAAGCTACATTATGTGCAATAAACATTTGGGAGCTGCTATGACAGATTGCCAGTCTGATCCTTGTGCACAGTGTTATTAAATCAAATAAATATAAAAACGACAGAGGTTTGATTTGAGCTGAGGATGAATTTGTGCAGTGTAATATTTGAACGTTAAGACAAAAAGTGATGCTCAAAGAAATGACTCATCTGCAAAAATTCAGTAACTTAAGACAGTCCTGAGTAACAAAGTAATGTGCAGCAGGTTAACTTCTATCACAGCGGTGCCTGGCTGGTGACGTGTGAGGTTGTGTTGCTGCTGTAGTGTGAAATGCCTCATGCTGATTTTGTTATCATTATTTATTAGTCAAACTGAGCTTGAAGTCACCTAATGACATGGTCATTAATTAGCATAACAATGGCTTCACTCTGACAGACACAAGCCTGTGTGTGTGTTTGTGTGTGTGATGTTATTTGAATGTAAGGTGACGTGTTTCACAAATTCTGTCGATCAAATATTATTTGCTCCTACACCGTTTATCATAACTGCTTCAAACTTGCACAAATTACAGCTCTACCCCTGCTGAACATTACTTGTGAAGGACTTTGTCATAACTTGAACAGTTTGGATTTAAGAAGCGTTAGAAGGTGCAGGACACAACTCCTCATGATGATCTCTGGAAGAAAAGATGAGGGCCAACACATTGTAAACTTGTGATTAAGGTGACATTTTTCAGTCCATAGACATACAAGCTTTATATGTTTGTGTTCAGAACAAATTTATCTATCTGGTGATGCTTTCAGATTGAAGTTGAGACCCACGGTTTGGAATCTGGAAGGATTTGTTTGAGAAAGTTTCAAGCCATTCTGCTCTGTGTGTGAGATGCAGCTCTCATCAATTAGCATAACAAAGGCTTCACTCTGACACACTGTCAGAGTGAAGTGTGTGTGGTCACACAGACATGACAGTATAACATTTACCAAACTCATTCCTAAAACTTTGTCATACATATGTGACAATAATCATATGTGTATAATAACAGTAGAATTATGGCACACACAGACAGACACGGACACACAGAGACACACAGACAGAGAGACACCCACACACACACTCCACTCCTTTTATTATACACATATGATTAGTGTCACATATGTATACAATCAGATATTAATTCAACATATTGTACACACACTCCACTCCCTGCCCCCCGTTCTCTGTCTCTCTCTCTCCCCCCTCTGTCCTCTTTCTCCCTTTTCTCCCTTTCTGCATGTCTAACTCGGTCGTCTATGTCTGTGTGTGTTATACTTCTACTGTTATTATACACATATGATTATTGTCACATATGTATACTATCAGATATTAATTCAACATATTGTACCACAATTGCTAGAATTATAATTTTAATAGTATTGCTTTCATTAATGTTGTTGTAAGCTACTGTCATGATCATCTCTCCTGCATCTCTCTGTCTCCCCTTCTGTCTCATGGGGTCCTGAGGATAGAGGGATGTTGTATGCTGTAAAGCCCTGTGAGGCAAATTGTGATTTGTGATATTGATTGATTGATTGATCGATATTTGTTTCTTGACTCAACAGCATTCAGTGACAGTATTTCAGTTACAGATGTAGTAAATTTAAAGACTCTGCAATGTTGCACCATTGCTCACTCAGAAATATTAACAAATAATTTGCAATATTAGGCTATAGGAATTATGTTCCATCAGTGTGACTAATAACATCATTGATAGAGATTATTAGTCATTGATAGTACGTCTTTGAAGCGTCATAAAGATTTTTAAAATGTAAACAATAAGACCTACATATTATGAGCATTAAACATTTCAGAGCTGATCTGACAGACTGACAGTCTGATCCCTGTGCACAGTGTTATTAAAACAAATAAATATAAAAAGACAGAGGTTTGATTTGATCATCACACATGTCAAAGTTTCATTAGGTCACATGGCTTATGTCTATAACTTTCAAAATATACGCTCACACCACCTTCATAAGAACCCTTTACAGTTTTTAAAATTGAGTTTGACTTATGATCCTGGCTATTGTGGTACAACATGTGGGAAGGATATATTAATATCTGATAGTATACATATGTGACAATAATCATATGTGTGTAATAACAGGAGAAGTATGGCACACACAGACAGACACGGACACACACAGAGACACACACACACACACACACACACACACACACACACACACTCCACTCCCTCTCTCTCTATCTCTCTCTCTCTCAATTCAATAAGCTTTATTGGCATGACTGTAGATTAACAATATTGCCAAAGACATTAAAATTTACAAATAAAGTACAATAATAAAAGTAAGTCAGAAAACTATAAAAAAGATTAAATATATGATATATAATACAAAATACACCAATCTACAATACAATACACCAATATATAATATAGAAAAAAAATGAATAAAGAAAAATGTAGATTGTGAGTTACAAGGACTGTAAATATAGACAGGTGTGTCGGGTGTTGTGATGGTTGTCCCTCAGGCTGTGGCATAACCTGACATATGTTGCTGCTGCTAAGCTGCTCTCTCTCTCTCTCTCTCTCTCTCTCTCTCTCTCTCTCTCTCTCCTTCTCCTCCCTCTGTCCTCTTTCTCTCGTCTCTCCCTCTCTGCATGTTGAGAACTCGGCCGTCTATGTCTGTCTGTCTGTGTGTGTCATACTTCTAGTGTTATTATACACATATGATTAGTGTTACATATGTATACAATCAGATTTTAATTCAACATTTGTAGGTCTTAGTATATATTTGTGTCTGTTTGCTGCACTTAGATCCTCAAAGCAGCCAGTACAGATCACTCAAGCTTTCACTAGGTCACATGATGTCAAATGAATATGGATGTGTTGTTTGATCATCACACATGTCAAAGTTTCATTAGGTCACATGGCTTGTGTCTACAAGTTTCAAATTATAAGCTCACACCACCTTCATAAGAACCTTGCATTTTTAACCCTGCGGGCCTTATAAAAAATCACACCTGTCCCCTTCGGAACGGTGTGAACAACAGAAAATATTAAATATTAACATATTTCTCTATTTTTTGCTTAAATCTTTTAAGCAACTTGTTCTCAGATTATGCATATCTAATATTCATTCCTTTTGAGGATTTTCACAATATATTTGCCATTTTATTTACATGAAGTCACTGTTACTTTAATGAAAAAAACATGAATTAAGATTAACTATATAATAAATGTTGGATGGATTTTTTATTTTATTTATCACAGTCTGTGATATGTGAATGATAAATAACAACACCAATTTTGATGCATTATCATTTTTGGGGGCAGTTTCTATTTTTCAATAAAAATAGACACTGTTCCCCTTCAGGACTTTTTTTTGTCTTTGTTGAAAAACAACCATAAAAATATTAATTTTTTTTTTTTTTTTTGATTTTTAACTCCTAGTCAGAGTATACATACCAAATATTCATTGTGGGTGTATGTATGAGAGAGAAAGACAGGGAGATATATTATGTTATATATATATATATATATATATATATATATATATATATACATATATATATATGTAGAGAGAGAGAGAGAGAGACATGGAGAAAAAAAATAATGTAACCTTAAAGCAACCTGCAGCTCATAATTTGCAATTTTTAGCGACACAATTACACTCACACACACACAGACACACACACACTCCACTCCCTGTCCCCCCTCTCTCTCTCTCTCTGTCTCTCTTTCTCCCCCCTCTCTCCTCTCTCTCCCTTCTCTCCCTCTCTGCTCGTCACTAACTGCCGTACTGCATATCAGTAACTCGGCCTCTTCTCCAGAGCCTTTGTGTTCCACTGTCTTGCAGGTTAACTTCTATCACAGCGGTGCCTGGATAGTGTGGTGTGGTTGTGTTGCTGCTGTGGTGTCAAATGCATCCTGCTGATTCTGTTATCATTAGTCATTAGTCAAACTGAACTTGAAGTGCCTGTGCTGTCACCTAAGTACGTGGTCATTAATTAGCATAACAATGGCTTCACTCTGACAGACACAGGCCTGTGTGTGTTTGTGTGTGTGTTGTTTGATCATCGCACATGTCAAAGTTTCATTAGGTCACATGGCTTAGGTCTGCAACTTGAGCTGGGGGACGACGGCGGGGGGCCGAGGTCCCTCCCAACGCTGCTTGCAGCTTTAATTATTGTTTCTTTCTTTCTTTCAGCGTACGCGACTTTCAACTGGAATTTGACCCCCTAAACATGCTCGAAAACTCACCAAAATTGGCATGCCTGTCAGGACTGGCGAAAAATTTTATAAACTGACGAAATTAATCTGAAAAGTGCCAAAATGGGCTCTCTAGCGCCACCTAGAAACACAAAAATGGCCGCTGCAGCCAGTAGGAACGTCGTAGGAAGATCAAACCAAAACAGCCTCATTCGTCTCATCAAGACCTACAAATCACGCGCTCGCACCCATGACCTAACTCCAACAGGAAGTGAGATATTTCCCTTTCAAAATAAGAGTTTTTCTCAAAAAAAAAAAAATCCTTTAAAAATCAACTAGTCCGACACCGGTTATCGTATCGGCTTCAAACTCGCACACATTATTCTTCAACGTGTCCTTATCAATTATTGTGCGTAACTTTTTCAATCCTCGACTGGTTTGGATGTTATGGCGCGTTTCAGGTGATGTGCGCCAAAACCTCCTGAGGATTTGTTGTGCCACCTAGACACACTAAAATGCCCGGTGCGATGGGTAGGAACCACTTAGAACGACCAAACCAAAACTGTCTCGTTCGTCTCATAAAGACCTACAAATGTCGCGCTGCAACCCCTGACCTAACTCCAACAGGAAGTGAGCTGTCGGTCTTTGAATGTAAGATGGCGTTTTTCACAAATTCTGTCGATCAAAAATTATTTGCTCCTACACCGTTTATCATAACTGCTTCAAACTTGCACAAATTACAGCTCTACCCCTGCTGAACATTACTTGTGAAGGACTTTGTCATAACTTGAACGGTTTGGATTTTAGAAGCGTTAGAAGGTGCAGGACACAACTCCTCATGATGATCTCTGGAAGAAAAGATGAGGGCCAACACACTGTAAACCTGTGATTAAGGTCACATTTTTCAGTCCATAGACATACAAGCTTTATATGTTTGCGTTCAGAACAAATTTATCTATCTGGTGATGTTTTCAGATTGAAGATGGGACCCACAGTTTGGAATCTGGAAGGATTTGTTTGAGAAAGTTTCAAGCCATTCTGCTCTGTGTGTGAGATGCAGCTCTCATCAGTTAGCATAACAAAGGCTTCACTCTGACACACTGTCAGAGTGAAGTGTGTGTGGTCACACAGACATGACAGTATAACATTTACCAAACTCATTCCTAAAACTTTGTCATACATATGTGACAATAATCATATGTGTATAATAACAGTAGAATTATGGCACACACAGACAGACACGGACACACAGAGACACACAGACAGACAGACACCCACACACACACACTCCACTCCCTTTTATTATACACATATGATTAGTATCACATATGTATACAATCAGATATTAATTCAACATACTGTACACACACTCCACTCCCTGCCCCCCCCCCCCTTTCTCTGTCTCTCTCTCTCTCTCTCCCCCCTCTGTCCTCTTTCTCCCTTTTCTCCCTTTCTGCATGTCTAACTCGGTCGTCTATGTCTGTGTGTGTTATACTTCTACTGTTATTATACACATATGATTATTGTCACATATGTATACTATTAGATATTAATTCAACATATTGTACCACAATTGCTAGAATTATAATTTTAATATTATTCCTTTCATTAATGTTGTTTTAAGCTACTGTCATGATCATCTCTCCTGCATCTCTCTCTGTCTCCCCTTCTGTCTCATGGGGTCCTGAGGATAGAGGGATGTTGTATGCTGTAAAGCCCTGTGAGGCAAATTGTGATTTGTGATATTGATTGATTGATTGATCGATATTTGTTTCTTGACTCAACAGCATTCAGTGACAGTATTTCAGTTACAGATGTAGTAAATTTAAAGACTCTGCAATGTTGCACCATTGCTCACTCAGAAATATTAACAAATAATTTGCAATATTAGGCTATAGGAATTATGTTCCATCAGTGTGACTAATAACATCATTGATAGAGATTATTAGTCATTGATAGTACGTCTTTGAAGCGTCATAAAGATTTTTAAAATGTAAACAATAAGACCTACATATTATGAGCATTAAACATTTCAGAGCTGATCTGACAGACTGACAGTCTGGTCCTTGTGCACAGTGTTATTAAAACAAATAAATATAAAAATGACAGAGGTTTGATTTGATCATCACACATGTCAAAGTTTCATTAGGTCACATGGCTTATGTCTATAACTTTCAAAATATACGCTCACACCACCTTCATAAGAACCCTTTACAGTTTTTAAAATTGAGTTTGACTTATGATTCTGGCTATTGTGGTACAACGTGGGAAGTATATATTAATATCTGATAGTATACATATGTGACAATAATCATATGTGTGTAATAACAGGAGAAGTATGGCACACACAGACAGACACGGACACACACAGAGACACACACACACACACACACACACACACACACACTCCACTCCCTATCCCCCCCCTCTCTCTCTATCTCTCTCTCTCTCTCTCAATTCAGTAAGCTTTATTGGCATGACTGTAGATTAACAATATTGCCAAAGACATTAAAATTTACAAATAAAGTACAATAATAAAAGTAAGTCAGAAAACTATAAAAAAAAAAGATTAAATATATGATATATAATACAAAATACACCAATCTACAATACAATACACCAATATATAATATAGAAAAAAAATGAATAAAGAAAAATGTAGATTGTGAGTTACAAGGACTGTAAATATAGACAGGTGTGTCGGGTGTTGTGATGGTTGTCCCTCAGGCTGTGGCATAACCTGACATATGTTGCTGCTGCTAAGCTGCTCTCTCTCTCTCTCTCTCTCTCTCCTCCCTCTGTCCTCTTTCTCTCGTCTCTCCCTCTCTGCATGTTGAGAACTCGGCCGTCTATGTCTGTCTGTCTGTGTGTGTCATACTTCTAGTGTTATTATACACATATGATTAGTGTCACATATGTATACAATCAGATTTTAATTCAACATTTGTAGGTCTTAGTATATATTTGTGTCTGTTTGCTGCACTTAGATCCTCAAAGCAGCCAGTACATATCACTCAAGCTTTCACTAGGTCACATGATTTCAAATGAATATGGATGTGTTGTTTGATCATCACACATGTCAAAGTTTCATTAGGTCACATGGCTTGTGTCTACAAGTTTCAAATTATAAGCTCACACCACCTTCATAAGAAACTTGCATTTTTAACCCTGCGGGCCCCCTTATAAAAAATCACACCTGTCCCCTTCGGAACGGTGTGAACAACAGAAAAATATTAAATATTAACATATTTCTCTACATTTTTTTGCTTAAATCTTTTAAGCAACTTGTTCTCAGATT
Source organism: Epinephelus fuscoguttatus (assembly GCF_011397635.1). NCBI lineage: Eukaryota > Metazoa > Chordata > Actinopteri > Perciformes > Serranidae > Epinephelus > Epinephelus fuscoguttatus. The sequence continues at coordinate 41,727,468 of NC_064765.1, read as the reverse complement.
ATGCGATATATGCGATATATATATCTAATATTCATTCCTTTTGAGGATTTTCACAATATATTTGCCATTTTATTTACATGAAGTCACTGTTACTTTAATGAAAAAAACATGAATTAAGATTAACTATATAATAAATGTTGGATGGATTTTTTTATTTTATTTATCACAGTCTGTGATATGTGAATGATAAATAACAACACCAATTTTGATGCATTATCATTTTTGGGGGCAGTTTCTATTTTTTCAATAAAAATACACACTGTTCCCCTTCAGGACTTTTTTTTGTCTTTGTTGAAAAACAACCATAAAAATATTAATTTTTTTTTTGATTTTTAACTCCTAGTCAGAGTATACATACCAAATATTCATTGTGGGTGTATGTATGAGAGAGAAAGACAGGGAGATATATTATATTATATATTTATATAGATATATATATATACATATATATATATAGATATATATATGTAGAGAGAGAGAGAGAGAGAGAGAGAGAGAGAGACATGGAGAAAAAAAATAATGTAACCTTAAAGCAACCTGCAGTTCATAATTTGCAAATTTTAGCGACACAATTACACTCACACACACACAGACACACACACACTCCACTCCCTGTCCCCCCTCTCTCTCTCTCTCTCTGTCTCTCTTTCTCCCCCCTCTCTCCTCTCTCTCCCTTCTCTCCCTCTCTGCTTGTCACTAACTGCCGTACTGCATGTCAGTAACTCGGCCTCTTCTCCAGAGCCTTTGTGTTCCACTGTCTTGCAGGTTAACTTCTATCACAGCGGTGCCTGGATAGTGTGGTGTGTGTGGTTGTGTTGCTGCTGTGGTGTCAAATGCGTCATGCTGATTCTGTTATCATTAGTCATTAGTCAAACTGAACTTGAAGTGCCTGTGCTGTCACCTAAGTACGTGGTCATTAATTAGCATAACAATGGCTTCACTCTGACAGACACAGGCCTGTGTGTGTTTGTGTGTGTGTGTGTTGTTTGATCATCGCACATGTCAAAGTTTCATTAGGTCACATGGCTTAGGTCTGCAACTTGAGCTGGGGGACGACGGCGGGGGGCCGAGGTCCCTCCCAACGCTGCTTGCAGCTTTAATTATTTTTTGTCTCTCTTGGATGACACACATTTTTCGTGATGATATGTATGAATTTCAACCACATTATGTGGTCTATGAATATTCAAATCCTCACTTGGGGAAAAAAACATGTTGAAGCATCATTCCGGTGCGCTCCAGCAGCACGATATCCAATCAATCAATCAATCAATCAATTTTATTTATAAAGCCCAATATCACAAATCACAATTTGCCTCACAGGGCTTTACAGCATACGACATCCCTCTGTCCTTAAGACCCTCACAGCGGATAAGGAAAAACTCCCCAAAAAAAACCCTTTAACGGGGGGAAAAAAAAACGGTAGAAACCTCAGGAAGAGCAACTGAGGAGGGATCCCTCTTCCAGGACGGACAGACGTGCAATAGATGTCGTACAGAACAGATCAACATGATAAATTAACAGTAATCCATATGACACAGCGAGAGAGAGAGAGAGAGAGAGAGAGAGAGAGAGGGAGAGAGAGAGAGAGAGCGAGAGAGAGAGATGCAGGTAATGACAGTATCTTACAACAACATTAATGGAAGTAATAATATTATAGTTATAGTTCTGGTTACTGCGGTACAATATGTTGAAAGTATGTATTAATACCTGGCAGTATACATGTGTGACAATAATCATATGTGTATAATAACAGAAGAAGTATTGACTAATGACTAAATGATGGCAGCAGCAGGAGGCATCTGCGGACCACGGCAGCAGCACAACCACACACGCCACGCTGTCCAGGCACCGCTGTGATATGAGTTACTCTGAGAGACAGTGGAGCACAAAGTCTCCGTATAAGGAGCCGATTTAGTGACATCCAGAATGGCCGGTATAGAGAGATTGAGTAATAGTATGAGAGAGAGAGAGAGAGAGTGAAGGAGAGAAGGGGCCCGGTGTATTATAGAGGGGTCCTCCGCAGACTAGGCCTAAGTCAGTTTAACTAAGGGCTGGTACAGGACAAGCCTGAGCCAGCCCTAACTATAAGCTTTATCAAAGAGGAAAGTCTTAAGTCTAGTCTTAAATGTGGAGACGGTGTCTGCCTCCCGGACCGTAACAGGAAGATGATTCCACAGGAGAGGAGCCTGATAGCTAAAGGCTCTGGCTCCTGATCTACTTTTGGAGACTTTAGGGACCACGAGTAACCCTGCGTTCTCAGAGCGCAGTGTTCTGGTGGGATAATATGGCACTATGAGCTCTCTAAGATATGATGGAGCTTGACCATTTAGAGCTTTATCAGTTAACAGTAGGATTTTAAATTCAATTCTGGATTTTACAGGGAGCCAGTGCAGAGAAGCTAAAACAGGAGAGATATGATCGCGTTTATTAGTTCCTGTTAGTACACGTGCTGCTGCATTCTGAATTAGCTGGAGAGTTTTTAAGGACTTACTAGAGCTACCTGATAATAGAGAGTTACAATAATCCAGCCTTGAGGTAACAAAAGCGTGGACCAATTTTTCTGCATCTTTTCGGGTCAGGATAGGCCTAATTTTCGCAATATTACGCAGATGAAAAAATGCAGTCCGTGAGGTTTGCTTTAAATGAGAATTAAAAGACAAATCTTGATCAAATGTTACTCCGAGGTTTCTTACGGTAGTGGCAGGGGCCAGAGCAATGCCATCTAGAAAACTATGTCATCAGATAAAGAGTCTCTGAGTTGTTTGGGGCCAAGAACAATAACTTCAGTTTTGTCTGAATTTAACATCAGGAAATTGGTGCTCATCCAAGTTTTTATGTCTTTAAGGCAGTTATGGAGTTTAGTTAATTGATTGCTTTCTTCTGGCTTCATTGATAAATACAACTGAGTATCATCCGCATAACAATGGAAATTTATAGAGTGATTTCTAATGATGTTACCTAAAGGAAGCATATATAGAGTAAACAGGATTGGTCCGAGCACAGAACCTTGCAGAACTCCAAAACAAACTTTAGTACGTAAGGATGGTTCATTGCAAACGTCAACAAATTGAAAACGATCAGATAAATAAGATTTAAACCAGCTTAGTGCTGAACCTTTTAAGCCAATTAAGTGATCCAGTCTCTGCAGTAGAATTTGATGGTCAATTGTGTCAAACGCCGCACTAAGATCTAATAAAACAAGTACAGAGACGAGTCCTTTGTCTGAAGCAATCAGAAGGTCATTTGTAATTTTAACTAGAGCTGTCTCAGTGCTATGATGCACTCTAAATCCTGACTGAAATTCCTCAAATAAATTATTATCCTGGAGAAAATCACACAGCTGGTCTGCGACTACTTTCTCAAGGATCTTTGACATAAAGGGAAGATTAGATATTGGTCTATAATTGGCTAACACCTCTGGATCCAGGGTGGGCTTTTTTAGTAGAGGTTTAATTACAGCTATCTTAAAAGACTGTGGTACATAGCCTGTTAATAAGGATATATTGATCATATCTAATATATGAGTGTTAACTAAAGGAAAGACCTCCTTAAGTAGCCTAGTTGGGATGGGGTCTAAGAGACACGTTGATGATTTGGATGAAGAAATCACTGCAGTCAATTCTTGAAGAGAAATTGGGGAGAAGCAATCTAAATATATATTAGGTTTTACAGGTGTGTTTGAGGTTAGATAGGTACTATCTGAGGGCAGGAGGTCATGAATTTTGCCTCCAATAGTTAGAATTTTGTCATTAAAAAAGCTCATAAAATCATTACTGCTAAGGGCTCAGGGAATACAAGGCTCGATAGAGCTTTGACTCTCAGACAGCCTGGCTACAGTGCTGAAAAGAAACCTGGGGTTGTTCTTATTGTCTTCTATTAGAGCTGAGTAATAGTTTGCTCTGGCATTGCGGAGGCCCCTCTTATAAGTTTTGAGACTGTCTGTCCAGATTAAACGAGATTCTTCCAGTTTGGTTAATCGCCAATTCCTTTCAAATTTTCGCGATATTTGTTTTAACTTATGGGTTTGACAGTTATACCAAGGAGCGAACTTTCTTTGCTTTTTTAACTCCTTTTTAAGAGGAGCTACAGAGTCGAGCGTTGTTCGTAGCGAGCCTACGGTGCTATCAACAAAATGATCAATTCGGGAGAGGTTAAAGTCGGCACAGGAAACCTCTGTTACTGAAGGTATTGGTATTGAATTTAACGACAAAGTAATCTTTTCCTTAAGTTTTGCGACAGCACTATCTGATAAACATCTAGTATAGTAACTGTTGCTGAGTGGCGTGTAATCGAGTAAAAAGAAATCAAAAGTAATCAGATAATGATCCGATAGCGAGGGTTTCTGTGGAAAGACTTTTAGGTTATCAATTTCAATTCCATACGTCAGAACTAGATTGAGGGTATGGTTAAAACAATGAGTAGGTTCATGTACACCCTGACTGAAGCCAATGGAGTCTAATAATGAGATAAACGCGGTAGCCAGGGAGTCATTATCAACGTCGACATGAATGTTAAAATCGCCTACAATAATAACTTTATCTGATTTAAGAACTAAACTGGATAAAAACTCTGAGAATTCAGATAAAATTCAGAATACGGGCCAGGAGCACGGTACACTATAACGAATAAAAGTGGCTGCGAGGTTTTCCAGGTCGGATGTAAAAGACTAAGAACGAGGCTTTCAAATGAATTATAATCTAGTTTAGGTTTAGGGCTGATTAACAGGCTAGAGTTAAAAATGGCTGCAAATCCCCCTCCTCGGCCGCTGCCTCGAGGAATGTGGGTATTATTATGACTGGGAGGAGTGGACTCATTTAGACTGACATATTCATCTTGACACAGCCAGGTTTCAGTGAGACTGAGTAAATCAATATGATTATCTGATATTAATTCGTTTACTAACACTGCTTTAGACGATAGAGACCTGATATTCAACAGTCCGCATTTAATTCTCCTGTTTTGTCTTCCAAGTAGGGTCCTACAGAGACTAGGCAAGACTCCTTCCCAGCATTTGGTAAGCACACATTGGAACAGGCCAGCAGGTACCCTGGTGTACATCACTTAAGTGGTCCTGCCTTCAATTTTGTCAAATTCTGTTGAAAGAATTTTGGGTACTTTATGCCCCCCCTGAGGATATACACAAAATTCTCTGAAGGAGGGACTCTGTCCTTGGCAGAATTTGATGGATCTTTGACATTGGAACAGCTCTTCAGCGGGATTCCTCCTTGAATTTTAGCTGTTTAAGGCATCCTTCATTGAATTTGAGAAGCACCAAAAGTGAAAGCTGGACAGAGCAGTGAGTGACAACAGCCCTGCCTACATTTAAGAGTACTGTCTGCGGTGGAAACGTTAAACCGATCTATTGTCTAGGTACATGTCTGTAGAGGTTCCTTTTGGTTCTAAAGGTACTCTATCAGGAGTTTTTGGTGGAAAGGGGCTAAAGTGGAATACTTTCAAGGGTTAACGCTGTAGCCCCCTACAGTATGCATCTCTGTTGGCAAGATCACAAATGTAATTGCAATTAGTGACAGTGAGTAGCTGTTTGCAGAGGGTTTACTGACAGCTTCAATCAAAAAAGATATCCAACTCCATTTTGAAACTAGACTTACCACCACACAGTTGTATGCCTCAGCCAACCAGTTAAAGTTAACATCCATGTCTGTCCATCTCATATGTAGCCATGACAGAAGACAATGCTTTAAACATGGATGTTGCTGCAAAGAAGCCACAAATTCTAAAACGTGGATGCTTTGAACACATCTGCAACACACCAGCACAGAGGATCTAAACAATCAGCACAGTTTCAAGGCAGACAACCAAGACTGGTGTCACCAATTAAGTATCTGACCAAATGTCTCCCCTTCTGTTCCCATTATGATGTTGGATAATGGCCAAAAAACATTATGGCGTCACAGTGAAGTTTCGAGAATAAGATGGACACGAAGTCACAGGGATCTTGACCTATGACTTCCAAAATCTAATCAGTCAGTCTAATCAACCCAAAAATACTGGTGTGGAGGTATAAAAATGCTATAGCTTCATAAAGACTGTTTCAAAGTAGCACTTGGTTTCTTGCCCTTTTTGTTTCTTTCAGTCAGTCTCTTTATGTACGTAATTAAAGCGTTGGCCCCAGGGCCAGTTCCCTGTAGTGCAGGTCAGTGGATTGCCTTCTAATGCCATTAAGTACAGATGGCAAATTGTTTTCTCAGAATCACTCTTTCCCTCCCTTTGTGCTTTTTGATTGTATGTAAGTGCTGCTGAGAGAAGCAGGGCTACAAAGCCAGCAAAACACACACACTGGTTAAATCAATTCCTCACAGACCCTCAGTACAGATAGACACACAGCCAATGAGGTAAGCTGCTAACAAAATACTTTTTCAGGCACACAACTAAATTGTCTTTAGGGCTGTCACGGTGAGGGAATTTTCTCTGCTGTGATTATGGGTGGCTCTGTGCCCCCCCCCCCCCCCCTTAAAAAACAAAAAATCACAATTAGGCAACAACTACAAGGTTTTATTATTTGAACTCTGAACTAAGAACCACAAGCAGTTTTTCCCCTGTCATTATATTACAACCCCCTTGAAGGTCAAGTTAATTTTATTTAATTTTATTTTCTATGTAGCACCAGATCACATATTTATTTTATTTACATGAAGGCATGTCATTTCTGTCTCTACATGGTCGCGTGTTTACAATTCTCCTCTGATGTCTGTATCGTGCACGGCGGAGTTCCGCCCCAATGAGCAAACAAACACACACACACACACACACACACACACACAGATACAGATGAGCACACTAGAGCGCGGTTCGGGCCGCATTTACCTGACCGAGTCCAACGCAGTTTGTTACCTGACATAGTTATGTTATGGACAGTGTGTAACCCCCAATTTCCACTGTCAGCGGTGCGCAGCGACATGGATCTGGAGCGACTGACGACGTGTACCCTCGCCTACTGGATGCGTTTCTGGAGTGTCGCACAGTGTAGCGGAGCTAACGTGGGAACTGCAAGATCACGCGATAAAAAGCAACTGAGACCAGACCAAAACAATAGTTCATTAATAAGGAGAAAGAGAGAAAACAAGTTCAACTTGTGATCGCCTTGCTGTTCACATCAACATTACTTAAAAATTGAGAGTTTACAATCCGTAGTCCGTGCATTGTGTTGTATTTTGAAATTTACCAGATGCTGTGTGCATTCCGTTTCCGGTTTGGTGCAAACTGAGCTACGTGGCTTGACGTGAAATGGAAGTCGCTGGAAAAACTGACCTGGCGCGTATCTCTGACGAAGCGGAGCGGCATGAAGGTTCTGGGACGCTCCAGAGACACTGCACGCTGCTCACTGTGGAAATGCAGCTATTCATTAGAATGGGAGCATATTTGCTACGTAATGCGCTAAGCTACGCTGTGCTGCGCACCTCTGACGGAGTATGTGGAAATTAGGGGTAACACGCAACTCACACAGCAGTGCAGCACAGCACTGAACACAAAGTCACTTGTTATTGGTCTCCAAACAAATTGCGGCTCTATCCATGAGTTGCATATCAAGTTCGGTTACCCAAGACCATTTGGTCCAATAAAGTGCAGGTCCAACCAATTAATATCACTGACCAGATATCAGTTAATCAGATCACAGATCATCACTGTGTTGCATATGCATACAGCAGGTATGTAAAGGATTATCAATAAATAACCAACAGGGGGGCAGTTAGACAAGTTAGCCCTGCTTCCCAGTCAAAAACTGAGTCCAATTGCAAAAACGTTAGTATCATCAGAGAGAAGAGACTCTGCTGAACACATCAATGTCATTTTTATGATTGCAGTATCAAACATGTGAGCAGGTCAGAAAACAGGTGTTGTCAGCTTTCTTGCAGAAATTTCTTATCTCAATTTAAACAGGAGTTTATGGGGAGTGAGTTGGTTTTGCCTTCACTTGGTGGCTCAGTGAGCTCAATGTGTAGCATCGAGGAAGGCCCCCTGCTGCTGATATCCCCGTGTTTAGGCTAAAAAGTTAACATGAACACATCATTAAGACAATGGTTAACCAGCCAATGGTTAACCAGCACATATGTTCTACACCTGCATAACAAGACATAACTCTCCACACCAACAGACAGCAGTGGTCTGTAATCATTTCTCAAAAAGGGACACCGGACGAGCATCTTGACGCAAATTAGCCAGTTAGCACATTGACAACACAATCAAATGTTGATAGAACAGAGCTTACCTACAGTGCGCTAGTGAACAATAACAAAAACCATCAGGAGATGTTTCTACCAAAGAGCACAATAAATAAAGAAAAATAATCTGTCCTATGAAACAGGTTTGTTTTGGTCTCACGTCCTCTGACTTAAGTCGTTTGTTTACTTTCCTCACTTCTGTTTCCCTTCTCATGCACTGAGCTGAACTGCCAGTCAGAGGGATTTCATTCACTAACAGGTTCCGCTGTCATTAACGCCAATTCAACATGCTGAATCAGCCAAAGAAAAGCTGACGGGGGCAAACAATGCATGTGATTGCTGAAAATACAGGAATCTTAAAGCACAAATACATTGCATTACACTACACTGCTGCAAAACCTGGAAACTGACTAAGAGCTGAAATACATTGCTAGAAAGCTGGAGGCGGAACTATAATACTGTCATGGGTGGATGATCAAATTAACTAAAAAGCTGAGAAAAGAAATGCTTTGTACTTTAAAAAGCATGAAATGTAGAAAATAAAGTTTAATACAAGCATAAATGTCTCTGAAGAGCATAACGTTTGACATTTGACTGGTTTTTGAAGTTGAAAGTATGCAGAAATAGTGGTCGATAGGAAAATGTTCAGGAGAAAGTAATAATTGTGACCTGTCAAAAGCTTAAATTAAGTCTGTAGATGAAAGTATGGATAGCTGTAAACTTTCAAAAATATAGTAGACTGAGGATTTAAAGCCTTGTTTTTCAATTCACTGAGAAAAAGTTTGAAAAAGCTTTGTATTTGATCATATTACCTTCTAGGGGCTTTTATTTTTGAAATTTCAGCTTTGTCTGGGCCCCGCAGTGAACTAATGTTGACATCTGGGGGCTTTAATTTTTAAAATGCAGCCTTGTCCAAGCCCATCTGGGAAATTCCTGTTACAATCTGGGGGCTTTTATTTTGAAAGTGCAGCTAACACAAGTCTCTCTCCTGTGCACTGTGAGCTCCTGTTACCCAGTTAATGTGTTACCTAAAGAAGCTAAGAGCTGACAGACACTGTTAGATGAGGTAGCAGCTAAACTGTAATAGTGTCAAAGATGGATGTTGGGGAGATTAATTATCTAACGGGGCTGAAAAAAGAAATTCTTCGTATCCTTGTACTAAAGCTCAGGAGGCAGTTTTCTTTTCTTTAAAAAATATAGATTCACACAAGTAATCCCTCTCAAACATCACACTAGGACTGTGTGGTGGTGTCTGTATCAGCAGAGAACCTGCCCTCTGCCTGTATTTTCTTATTTTCTTCTTATTTTGGTTTGTTGGAATCATTTCTGAGTGTCACCCGTTTGGTAGTGGTGTGTAGCCCAGCCAATAGCAGTGTAAGGTCATGACTCAACATAGCAAGCAGGTTACACTGCTCATCCATCAATGCAGCACCTTCCTGCAGGGTTGGGTGGTGAGTGTGTTCACTTGTGCTTTAGAACATAACCACCATGAAAGAATCATAAGATGAGGCTTCAGTTCACTGATGACTGCTCTGTGCTTATACACATGGCTCCCTCTCTTCATTCACTCTCTGGCTTGACCACCGCTGCTCTCTCAGTATCATTGAGCCAAGGGGGAGAGGCAAGTTTGAATGTTGTGTTTACAAAGAGTAAGCAGCAAATCCTGCATAGTAAGTTATACCATGCCATAACCATTTTTACAGACTGAGTTGTTCTAACCATGACAAGTAAACTGGTTTGAATGAAATACAACATTAGTTAAACACATCCAGGCTTGACATCGAGCTGGTTTTTGATTCTCTGTTTTTTCAAGTTGATTGATACTCCAAATATTTAGCAATATAAAGCAATGGGGTTAGGGTTAGGGTTTGGGTTAAATAATGATGTCTTATTGTGCAGTAAGAGTCAAATGTGTCATTGTGTTGTGTGCTGCTGTAAAGCAGAGCAGAGTGCTATACTGGGAGCCCAGCTGCAGCAGTTGTTTTCTGCTGCCACACCAGGGCTAAATGAATGGGATTAGTGGACTATGAACGAGGCCTATTTATTATTGGGATACTCATGATTAGCTCGTTACTCAACTCACTAAGGCTCATCTAGCCTCCTGTCACAAGGGAAAGGGGGGACTGTCTGTGGATTTGTGCGCTTCTGTGCAGATTTAAGCCTGCATAGTCAATAGGCCTCGTCTACATGTATTATAGCATTGGAGCTTGGGGAGATAGCAAAGCCATTCAAAAGATTCCCCCAGCATTTAATACAATGACACAGAATGGGTGGTATCTAAATACACTAAGGCTCAGCTTGGGCCCCTCTGCTCTTTCGCATATTAAAAATGTCATTTAATTTAAGACAGTCCAGCATCAATACAACAAGGTGGGAAAAATACAAGCATTTTGTTATCTCTTAAAGCCAAGCATAACATAAACCCTCACTGAGCTTGTGATGGTGCCGATTTCTCTCACTGTGATATGAGAGGAATAGTAAAACTATTGGATTCAATGTTAAATGGGAAAAGAAAGATGAAGGGAAGAGAGAAAGAGAGGTGGGGGTGGTAATATTGGGGGGTTATTTTTCAGTGGGAGTCACAGTTAATTTCATACTCTGCATTTTATTGTAATGATTCCGCAATTGTGCCTGAGTGCAACATGAATGGGAGAAACACTCTGTGCCACGAGCCAGAGGGTACAAAGAATTAGAAAGAATCAGCCGGCAGTTCACTTGAGTGGAATAGAATAGAATAGAATAGAATAAAACTTAATTTATCCCAAAGGGAAATTCAGCTGTCCAGCAGCTCATAAAAGACAAAAAACAAATAAAATACATTAAAATAAGTGCATAAATAGAGATTAAATTAAAATAAAATTGTCCATTACACAGTCCATTGCAGTTGTGAAAATTTGTTAGTGTGTATGTGACTGCATTCAGGATGTATTAAACAGTCTTATTGTCATGGGGGCGAAGGATCTTCTGAAACGCTCTGTTGTGCAACGCAGTGAGATGAGCCAACTGCTGCTGCTCCTCTGTTGCTCCAGGAGGCTGTGGAGAGGGTGTCTGCTATTGACCATTATGGCTTTCAGTTTGTTCAGTGTGCCCCTCTCCACCACAGTTCTTAGTGGGTCCAATCTCCTGCCAAGCACTGAGCCAGCTTTTTTTTTAACCAGCCTGTGAAAACGCTTGGTGTTTTTGTCTGTCGAGATGCTTCCCCAATACACTGCAGCATAGAGAAGTGCACTGGCCACCACTGTGTGATAGAACATGGTCAACAGCTCCACACACACATCAAAGGACCTCAGTGTCTGCAGGAAGAACAGGCGGCTCTGCCCCTTCCTGTGGAGGGCGTCAGTGTTAGAAGGCCAGTGCAGTTTATCATCCAGGAGGACCCCCAGATATTTGTAGGTGTGCACCACCTCAATGTCCTCCTCCTGTATGGAGACCAGTTGATAGGATGACCTCCTTCTTCTGATATCCACCACCATCTCCTTGGTTTTGGTTGTGTTCAGGTGGAGACAGCACTTACTGCACCAGCCCCTGAAAGCATCCATGAGGTCCCTGTACTCCCGTTCCTGATCGCTCCTGTTATAAGCCACAATAGCTGTATCATCAGAGTATTTTTGTATGTGGCATCACACAGACTGAACAAGACGAACTGGCAACAAGACAAAGGGAGACAAGGACTATTTATACATGAGGTAGGGGAACACAGGTGAAACCAATGAGGAGCAGGGTAGAGAATCACAATGGCGGGAAAATCACACAAAGGGAGGAAGTCAGGGTCTGAAACGAGAGGGAAAAGGTGAGTACAAAATAAAACAGGAAGTGCACGACAAGACTGGACTTGAGTGACTTTAACTTAACCTAAAGTGCTCATGACAACAAAGGACTAAACATGAAACTAAACTAAGGCATGACATAAAATGTGAAACACTAAACATGAACATGAATAAAATTAACATACTTGACGAGACACAACAAAACCTCTATCAAATCATAGTACAATATGTGAACATTAACTCTGCAAAGCCTGATTCTGATAAAGTGAAGCAGAAGAATATTAGAGAGGTTTTAGTACAGAAAATTCAGGCGAGCTCTCCAAAATTGCACCATATTTGCATGTGATTTTTGTCATGTACAATCCTACATCTTTCATTTTCTTTCTGTAAATCCCTAATGATGTTTAGGATATACACATACAACTGTCTCTTTCGTTTTGTTTTAACTATTTCCTACTCCGAAGTGACCAATACACACCAACTACATTTGAAACTGAGTTTCTATTCTGAGCTTTGGAGGCCCGGATCTCCTTAACAGCTTGGTTGATTTGAGTGATTGACACCTCGTTTGATTTGTTAGAGCCAATAGAATGATGCTATACCCACCAAAACGAGATTGACAGCACTGTAAGCCAATCAGAGTCAGCAGAACGCGTTGTGGGGGAGATGTCGGCTGCTGTTAGTGGTCATTGTTATGCTCATCCCCAGAACCTCCGGCCATCAAGTTTTTCGCCCGGATTCATTTGAATGATGGACAACATGTCGGTAAATGGGAATGAAGTGTGATTTAACGGCAGAATGAACTTTTCGCGGGCAAAAACAACAAGGTAAGAGAAATATTACAACTCTATATCAGCAAAACGATTTATGTTGTTGTTGTTTTTTGGCCTCTATCTCTCTGATGCTTTGGCATAGCGTGCTTTGGCGCATATGTGTGGAAACAGCGGAGTCTCAGCTTTCATTTGAGATGAACGGCGTGTTTTGAATAACGTGTGGTTGAGTTAGAGCCCGAAATATACAGAAAGAAAGAGAGAGAGAGAGAGAGAGAGAGAGAGAGAGAGACTATGTATCGGCCCATAGCACTCACTCCCATCACGATGAAGTGCTTTGAAAGGCTGGTCAAGGACTAAAAATATAGTCTATATATATAGTCTCCCCTCTACACTTGACCCATTCCAGTTTGTAAATCTCTCCAACCGCTCTACTGACGATGCCATAGCAACAGCACTTCATCTAAGCCTGGCTCATCTGGAAAACAAAAACAGTTATGTGCGTATGCTGTTCATTGACTTCAGCTCCGCCTTCCACCAGGGTACCCCAGGGCTGTTTGCTTAGCCCTGTGTTGTTCATGCTGATGACCCATAACTGTTGTGCCAAACACAACTCAAACCACATCATCAAGTTTGCAGATGACACAGTGGTGGTGGGCCTCATCAGTGGTGATGAAGACTCAGCCTACAGAGAGGAGGTACATCAACTGGTGCAACAACAATAATCTTCTACTGAATGTCAACAAAACAAAAGAAATTACTGTGGACTTGAGGAAAAAACACATGCCACACACCCCACTCACCATCAGTGGCAGCACTGTGGAGTCTTTGAAAAGCAGTAAGGTTGAATCCAAATCTCCACCCTCTGGACTTGCAGACTGAGCCCTCGTGGACTTCAGCCGTAGGTAATGTGACTTCTTCACCATCATCACGTAAAGTCTGCAAGAGGGGGAGTCTGCAGCATTATAAAAGGAGCTAATAGACAGGCTTGGAGTCTGTTTCACTCATTTCCATGGGAACATTTGAGAGACTATCATGTATATATGGTGATCACTGCAGCAGCCGCCTATGTGATGAGATTGCATAGCTTTTAAAGGCTAGGCTGCAATATTAAAATGCATATTGATTATCTCTATAGTCTATACTTCTGCATATTTCTGTATCATGATGTTGTTGAATTTATATCTGGCCTACATTATTCAAGTAACGTTTTAATATTACAATTTACAATAAGTCTATGTGGTTTTGTGTGTGTGTGTGTGTGTGTGTGTGTGTGTGTGTGTGTGTATGTGTGTGTGTGTGTGTGTGTGTGTGCGCGCGTTTTTTCTGTCAGCAATTTGGAAAAAATTAAAACGTCATGTCTGTATTGCAATGAACTGTGGGTATTTAAACTAGTGAAGTCTGCTGAAGTCTGCACCCCAAGTGGACTCTCTGGAAGTCTGCAGAAAGTCTGCTTGAGGCCCCTTGTCGACTAAATGAATTGTGGATTTGGATGGTCCTAAACACTCCCAGACTTCCCGTGAACGCGCCTGCAAAGTCTGTGAGTCTGCAGGTGCAGTGAAATGCGGACATTTGGATTCAGCCCAAGTTCCTGGGGGTGCATATCACTGACGACCTGACATGGTCCACCAACACCACTTCCCTTGTCAAGAGAGCACAGCAACGCCTCCACTTCCTGTGCCGGATGAGGAGAGCTGACCTTCCCCTTCTGCCCTCACCACTTTTTACAGGGACGCCATTGAGAGCATCCTAACCAGCGGCCTCTCAGTCTGGTATGGCAATTGCACTGTTGCAGACCAGAGGGCCCTACAGAGAGTGCTGAGGACAGCTGAGAAGATCACTAGAACAGCGCAACAATCCATCCAGGACTTGTAACCGTCCCGCTGTAGTAACATAGCTACCAATATAATCAAAGACCCCACCCACCCAGCACATGAACTGTTCACCCTCCTGCCATCTGGCAAGCGCTACCACAGCATGTGGTACAAGATTGCCAGACTCAGCAACAGCTTTTTTCCACAGGCCATCAGACTACTCAACTCACTCAAGAAAAAATTATGACATGTCACTCCTGAGCCACACACCCCCACAGCGACTGACTGGACTGTAATAAACCATTTAAACTCATGTCACTACTATGCACTTTATACTCACAACATAGTTTTATGCTGCTGTTCAACACTCTGCACTTTACCTTCATTACATGCCACATCACATCCCTGGCACACTGCATAACTTTTCTTAAGTGCAATACTTGAAAAATCCTGTGCAATACTTTGTCTGTCAGTGTCTATACTGTCTTTCTATGTTGTGTTTAGGTGAACTTGTTGCTGTCTGTGTGCACTACCTTTTATGTTAAATGTTGTTCTTTACAAACCAGCACATTGGAGTGTGGAGTAACGTAATTTCGTTTTACCGTGCAATTGCTTATTGTATGGTTTTGACTGACAATAAAGTTCCCTTTGACTTTGACTCTGACCTGCTGCTCCACTGTTTCCTGGAAGTAGTCCCTCCCCTACTACTGCAGCTACAGCTAGAGCTACAACATCTACCACCCACGGCCAACTACCACTGTCCTTTACAGCAGACGAGGTGAGGGCGGAGCTCGGGAGAGTGGGTACAGGGAAAGCTGCGGGCCCAGATGGAGTGTGTCCTGAAAGTCTGTACAGCCAAGCTACTGGAGCCCCTTTAGTGGGCTAACGGCATGGAGGAGACCCGTAAGTCTTTCGACTTTATGTCGGAGGAACTGAGCAGAGTGGCTAAACAACAGTCTATGCTACTGGATCTGGTGAATGAAGTAAAACAACTGAAGAACCTGGTCAATTAGAAGGACAGGAAAATCGAGGACCTTGAACGAAGAATTAACAATATGGAACAATATTCAAGGATGGAGGATGTTATCATCAGTGGTTTGGACATTAAACCTTGAACCTACGCAAAAGCTGCAAGTGCGGGTAGAAGTGACGGAGACGCATAAACTGAGGATTAAAAATCACTTGAAAGGCAAGTTATCAATTTCTTGGAAAGCAAGAGCATTCATCTTGATGCAAACAATATTGCAGCATGCCACACCTTGCCTCAGAAGGATCGACAAGCGAAACCCACAGTAATACTTCGTTTTGTGAACCGAAAACAGAAGACGGAGTTACTGATGCAGGGAAAGAAACTGAAAGGGACCAATGTTTACATGAATGAGCACTTAAACTAAGAAGAGTGCCGAGATTACATGAGAGGCCCGACACCTGCGAAAGCAAAATAAAATTAAACTGCAAGCAGCGATGAACGGGACCTCAGGCTCTCGCTGTCGGCCTCCAGCTCACATAGACAGAGCGAATTATTCATGAGTCAAAATGTCGATAAAACAAGCAATGTCAAGAGAACGCAAGGTCATTTTTGGCAATAGAGGGACTTTATATTACAATACATTACAATATGTATTTAATTTTCAACCGGTGTATTAACTAAAATGTACCTGTGATATGTCAGCTATGGAAACAAAATGTCTTGTCCAAAACATCCACATTGAAATGAAATACACTGTCATGATTAAGTAATTATATAATGTTAACAGCAACATGGTGTCTGCAAAATGTTAAGAATTGAAGTGTTCCCTATGTACTGTAAAGAACAAAGGTCTGTGGTGACAGTACTCCTGCTTTGTTGTGTAACACACTGTGATGTAAGTACATGAATATATAAATACATAATATACATTTTAACAGGATAACAAATATTAACATGGACAAAACATGAATTATAAAGGAGAGTAAATCATAAAATAAAACGATTTTTACAAAGACTAAAGTGGTGATTAAACAAAGGAGCTTGTAATTTTGGAGTGTAACATTTCCTCAGAGATGTGTATACTTTCCTGATGTAACAGCAGACAGACACTAGTTAATTTCAGTGGAAAAACTGAGCAGGACTACATGTATTTCATCGTGTAATGCTGCAGCACAGTTTTAGCTACAGATTTGATTTAGATTCTAAATGACGCAAAAGAGTTTGACCTGGATATCTTGTATTTACATGTTTCTGCTATCAGGCATTTATTTAGGAAAATGTAGGAATGAGACACATGAGCTGGTCAGTTTGGTCAATGTTATCTTGTCAGGTGTGTGTGACCACACACACTTACACACAGGCTTGTGTCTGTGAGAGTGAAGCCACTGTTATGCTAATTAATGACAGCATGCAGTTGAGTGAGAGTAAGGGGGAGATGCCAAGAACTAACTCTCGAACTAGTCCCTCCTGCTCCCAAACCATGGGTCTGATCATCAATCTGAAGATATCACCAGAGAGATACACTCGTTCCGAACACAGACATATATAGCTTTCATGTTTGTGGAGTCAAAAAAGTGATCTTAGTCGCAAGTTTACACTGTCTAGCTCACAGTTGACACATTTGCTCATGTTACTTTCAGAGGCACTAGCTCATTTCTTGTTGGATTTAGGTCAGTGGTGTCATTGAGTGATTTGTAGGTCTTGAGCAGACAAAGAAGCCAGTTTTGGTTTGATCTTTGTACACCATTCTTACAGGTCACAGCGGGCATTTTAGTGTGTCTAGGTGGTGCAAAAATTGTCAAGAGGTTTTGTGACATGTCACCTTTAAGAGGCACTAACTCATTTCCTGTTGGATTTAGGTCAGTGGTGTCAATGAGTGATTTGTAGGTCTCTAGGAATTGAAGAAGCCAGTTTTGATTTGATCTGTCTACAGCATTTGTACGGGCCGCAGCAGCCATTTTACTGTGTCTATGTGGTGCAAAAATTGTCAAGAGGTTTTGTGACATGTTGTAAAGGTCGCCTAGTTCTACTTTACACAAGGCATTTAGTGATGGGAAAAATTTAGAATTTTTCATGTTCCGCTGTCACATTTATTAATGCTGTATGGTGAATTTATCAGATGCCATTTTTATGTACACGGGTATGGTATGGACTGAAATATTGTTATTATGTTGATGCCAAAACTTGATATAAGGGGGAAGTGATGCATGACAGGGATGATCAGCAGTTGGCGTTTGGAGGTGCGCGAGGAGTTTCCCATCTCTAAAGGATCAAACCAAATACAGTGGATTATTTTTGTTCCTTGTGGATTACCTCAAGACACAACTTTGCTGCCAAGTGAGACGAGTGGTGAGGTTGTGTGGTTCTTTGTTTGTTTGTTGTGAACTGCGGCGCTTCATTACGCTCCAACAGACTCCCCTTTAACATATATGTTTTCTTTTTTGCCAGCTTCTGGGACTTTGATTGACTGCTGGGCGGTAATTCGGGTTATTTTGTGAAGAGTGTGTATTTTGGATAACGTGAACTGGCGTCCACGCCGTTTTTTGTTTAGTGTTATCTCCATCCGGACGCGGACATGATTTATTTTCTTTCACTAAAGTTTGATTATTAATTCAACTTATTGTGACTCATTCGTTATTCTTCATTTTTTCTGACTGTTTTAACACTGCAAACAGTGAAAATTTGAATTTGTTTTTGGTGATAAAGCAAAATTAATTAATCTCTTTTTTGTATCTCAAACACCTCGCACCTGATCCGCCCGTAACCTTTAGAGTAGCGTTGTAACTTTTCCTTTGGTTAATTTTTATTGCAAGAGGAATTGTTACAATGTCACACTTAAGAGGGCATAAAATCCAAACCGTTCCAGTAATGACAAAGATGTTCAGAGGAATTATTTAGCAGGGCTTGGTCTGTCATGTGTGCATGTTTGAAGTCGATACAATAAAAAGTGTAGGAGAAAATATTTTTTAGTAAGAGAATTTTTGAAAAATGACATCTTACTTTGAAAGGGCAAATAGCTCACTTTTGTTGGATTTAGGTCAGGGGTTGCAGTGGGTGATTTGTAGGTCTTGATGAGACAAACAAGCCAGTTTTGGTTTTGTCTTTCTACAACATTCGTACAGGTCGCAGCGGGCATTTTAGTGTGTCTAGGTGGCGTGAAAATCGTCGGAGGTTTTGTAAGACATCACCTGTAAGATGCCATTAAATCAAAACCATTCGAGTAATGAAAAAGTTATACAGAATATCTGATTAGGACGAGTTCATCTGTCACTCTTTATGTATAAAGCCCAATATCGAAAAACACAATTTGCTTCACAGGGTTTTACAGCATACAACATCCCTCTGTCCTTAGGACCCTCGCAGCAGCAGAAAAACTGCCTTTAACAGGGGGGAAAAAAACAGTAGAAACCTGAGGAAGAGCAACTGAGGAGGGATCCCTCTTCCAGGACGATAGACATGCAATAGATGACATACAGAACAGATCAACATAATACATTAACGATAATCCGTATGAGACAATAAGACAGAAGGGGAGACAGAAAAAGAGAGAGATACAGGACAGACGATAATGTTATTAGCTTACAAGAACATTAATGAAAGTAATAATATTATAATTATAATTCTGGCTATTGTGGTACAATATGATAAGTATATATAAATATCTGATAGTATACATATGGGACAATAATCATATTATAATCATATTGAGATTTGCAAGCCATTGTTGCAAAGAAAATAAAATATATGCTATGTAAGCATTGATATGGATGGAAAACTTTTTAAATCTAGTGTTGTTCCATTTTTTGCATATGCGTATATGTGGTGTGTGTGAGTGT
The DNA here is from genome assembly GCF_011397635.1 of Epinephelus fuscoguttatus. Classification (NCBI taxonomy): domain Eukaryota; kingdom Metazoa; phylum Chordata; class Actinopteri; order Perciformes; family Serranidae; genus Epinephelus; species Epinephelus fuscoguttatus. The sequence continues at coordinate 41,708,131 of NC_064765.1, read as the reverse complement.
TCAGGGAGACATTGTGTGTATGTGTGTGTGTGTGTGTGTGTGTGTGTGTTGTCAGCAAGCTATGTTTATCATGGGGGCAAAACTTGTTTTGATATTGTAGTGTATTATCATTTGCTCTGAAGGTTTGGAACAGATGACCAGTAAGGGGCCTAGGGTCAAAAAACATATATGGTCAGGGTCAAACAGATATTTATGGCCCAGGGTTAAAGTTTGGTGAAGTCCATCTAGGGAGACCCTCTATTATCTGTTTGACGTTGTCTCACATTTCACAGAAACAGCAAGTCTATATAATGGGAGTTATTTGGGGCTGTTTTTCAGAGCAGTTCACATTGGCTTCGAACCTCTCCAAGCATCCTAGATGCTTGATAGATGCTGTACTTCTTGTAATAAACCTTTTCTTATGCAAGCAAGATGGTGTCATTCGGAGTCTTCTTCATCACCTTCACATCATCGCTATTTAAGAAACAACAACATCTAGAGTTCCGTTTTTTTGCACGTGCATATATGTGGTGTGTGTGAGTGTTCAGGGAGGGTGTGTGTGTGTGTCTGTCTGTGTGTGGGTGTGTGTGTGTGTGTGTGTGTGTGTGTGTGTGTAATTGTGTAGCTAAAAAATGGCAAATTGTGAGCTGCAGGTTGCTGCAAGGTTACATTACTGTTATCTCCATGTCTCTCTCTCTCTCTCTCTCTCTCTCTGTTTTTCTCTCTCATACATACACCCACAATGAATATTTAGTAGGTATAATCTGAGTAGGAGTTAAAAATAGAAAATAACATTAATATTTTTATGGTTGTTTTTCAACAAAGACAAAAAATGTCCTTAAGGGGCAAAGTGTCTGTGTTTATTGAAAAATTGAAACTGCCCCAAAAAATAATGCATCAAAATTATATTGTTATTTATCATTCACATATCACAGACTGAGATAAATAAAAACTAAATCCATCCAACATTTATTATATAGGTAAATCATAATTCATGGTTTTTTTTTCATTAAAGTAACAGTGACTTCATGTAAATAAAATGGCAAATAAATTGTTAAAAATCCTCAAAAGGAATGAATATTTGATATGCATAATCTGAGTAGAAGTTGGTTGAAAGATTTAAGCAAAAAAATGTAGAGAAATATATTAATATTTAATATTTTTATGGTTGTTCACATTGTCCCGAAGGGGACAGGTGTGATTTTTTTCACCCGCCCACAGGGTTAAAAAGTAAAGGCTTCTTATGAAGGTGGTGTGAGCTTATATTTTGAAAGTTGTAGACATTAGCCATGTGACTGAATGAAACTTTGACATGTGTGATGATCAAACAACACATCCATATTCATTTGAAATCATGTGACTTAGTGAAAGCTTGAGTAGTGTGTACTGGCTGCTGTGAAGATATAAGTGCAGCAGGCAGACACAAATACTAGTTAATTTCAGTGGAGAAACTGAGCAGGACTATATGTATTCCAATTCTTAATGAGGTAAAAGAGTTTCACCAGGACATCTTGTATTTACAGGTTTTTGGTATCAGGCATTTCTTTCAAAGTTTTAGGAATGAGCACCATGAGCTGGACAGTTTGGTAAATGTTATACTGTAAGGTGTGTGTTACCACACACAGACAAACAGACAGACAGACACACAGACACACAGGCCTGTGTCTGTCATGAAGCCATTGTTATGCTAATTAATGACAGCCTGAAGTTGACTGACAGGGTGTGAGGGCAAGCACTTGAAAATGGGTTGAAAATTTCTCGAACTAGTGCTTCCAGTTCCCAAACCGTGGGTCCGATCATCATTGTAAAGGTATCACCAGAGAGATAAACTTGTTCTGAATGCAGAAATATATAGCTTTTTTGTGTGTGGAGTCAAAAATGTGTTGGCCCTCATCTTTTCTTCCGAAGATCGTCATGAGGCTTTGTGTCCTTCACATTTGAGCGCTTATTAAATCCAAACCATTAGAGTAATGACAAAGTCCTTCACAAGTAATGTTCACCAGGGGGAGAGCTGTCATGTGTGCGTGTTTAAAACCAATAGGATAAATGGTGTAGGAGGAAATATTTTTTCAGAGAGAGAATTTGTGGAAAATGACATCTTATATTGAAAGGGCAATGGCACATTTCCAGTTGGATTTGGTCAGTGGTGTCAGTGCGTGATTTGTAGGTCTTGATGAGACAAACAAGCCAGTTTTGGTTTGGTATTTCTACGGGATTCCTACCGGTCGCAGCGGGCATTTTAGTGTGTGTAGGTGGCACAAAAATCGTCATGAGGTTTTGTAACTTCTCACCTTTGAGAGCCCAGAAAATCCAAACCATTCGAGTAATGAAAAAGTTGTACAGAAGATTTGTTCCCCATGGGTTGATCTGTTAGGGTTGCAAGTTTGAAGCCAATACGATAAACGGTGTAGGAGGACTTAGTTTTTTAAGGATTTTGAAGAAAGAGCATTTTTGAGGCGAAACCTTACTTTGAAAGAGCAAATAGCTCACTTCCTGTTGGGTTTAGGGTCCTCGCCTTCGGCGGAGCCTCCAGGTTCGGTCCCTAATAAATAATCGGGAGAAAAACAATAGGGACCTCGCAGGTCTGTGACCTGCTTGGGCCCTAATAATTAAAGCTACAAGCAGCGATGAACGGGCCCTCGCAGTCCACGAGCGTCAGGGCATGCTGTCGTCAGGGGCGTGCACTTAGATGTCTTGTCAGCTGTAATAAATTAAAAAATAAACATTACCTCTTTCTTACATATCCAGTGTACAGGTAGGCACCCAACCCACATATGTATTTTTCCAAAAAGTAGAAGCTGAATACATGCCCAATAGTTCAAGGTCTTCTGACTCTTTAAAAGTTGACATGGTGTCTCTAGCTCAAAGTATGAGGGACAAGAAGAGGTTGAAAGTCGATGAGTTCTGAAGAGGATTTGAAGATTTTCCAATTTACTTCCATTCACACTAATTAGACTGCCACCAGAGCGCCACCTATTGGCCGATTTGCACCGAATTTTGCACAAACTCTCATCGGGCCATGGAACACAATCAGCAAAAGTATTGTGGTAATCGGACTGTATTTGGTGAAGATATGAAAGACTGTCTGTTTTGAAAACAATGTGCAGAAATTTGTTGTTTTATATTTTGGGCGTTTTTTGGACTATCAAAATTCTTTTAATAGCTTTTTGTCAGAAGGGTCCACAGATGCTTCATGCAAAGTTTAGTGCAAATCAGTCAAATCGCCTAGGAGGAGTTCGAAAAAGTACGTTTTTCATTTGTCGCGATTTAGCGAATGGAAAGTTACCGCGAAAGTGGGCGTGGCTTACATCACACAAGTCAGCTGAATTCAGAGAACACGTAAATAGAAGGTTTAACAATGTGCAACATGTTATGTGGGAGTTGTGGGCCAAAAACGCTTTTGCATTGAAAATAGTGCTACCTGCTGGTCATTTTTGGTGTGTGAGTTACAGGGGCCAGTCTTTACCACCCCTATCAATTTTATTTCCATGAGTGTTACGGTGTTGGCACAGTGCCAAATATTAAATTAGATGGCCACCAGAGCGCCACCTAGTGGCGGATCGGTGAGTCCTTCATCAGCTATCCTCAGGAGGGCATTGACAATAATTATACCAAGTTTCGTGTTAATTCGCCCAACCGATGTTGAGATATAAAATACTTCAATATAAAGAGCGCCACCTGGTGGTCATCGCCTGACATTTTGCACAGAGCCTCAGGGGCTCATGGGGAAATAGTAAACTGAGTTTCATGTCATTCGGATACACCAATGTGGAGATGTGCAGCACTTCCTGTTTACATCGAAATCTGCAGGAAGTTGTTATTTAATAACTTGAGTATTGTTTGGAATATCAAAATTCTTTTAATAACTTTTTGTCAGGAGGGTCCACAGATGCTGTGTGCAAAGTTTCATGCCAATCGGTGAAATTGCCTGGGAGGAGTTCGACAAAGTAGGTTTGCGACATTTTGTGAATTTGCCAAAAAAACGGTAGGCCACATCACAAGATTCAGCATAATTCTTTGAACGCGTGGATATAAAGTTTTAAAATGTGCGACAAAGGATATGGGAGTTATGACCCAAAACACACTGTCCTTGATTATAGCGCCTCCAAGTGGTGGAAATTCAGGACGACAATAGATTATAAAATTGTTCGCCAGACCTAACGCGTGTGCCATATTTGGTGAGTTTTGGAATTTGGGAATGGGGCCAAATTGGGGATTATATGCGCAGAATAATAATAATTAAAGCTGCAAGCAGCGATGAACGGGCCCTCGCACCTTCACGCAACTCGGGGGGACTGGCAGGACGTCTTCTGATGTGTCAGTTCATTTCTGTCAAAGTTAGACATCGCATGCAGGAGTGACTTTGCATATCTTTGATACAGTGCTGGAATGACATATTTCACATTTAGTATCACTTCCTCTTTCCACTTGAGGGAGTTGGAGAGTGCACTAATTATACATCATGTTTTTGTACATCAAATATGCACCACAGCATTTAACTTTCAGATAAATCAAAAGATAAGTGTTTGAGACCTACTTCCTGTCACCACTAGCTAGCATTATGAGTATCAGGAAATATGGTCATATAAATGTTTTCAGGGCAGAACTAATATGAATCATCTGAAGTTTGATGGAGATCAGAACATTTACAGCAACAATATAGCAATTTCCTGTTTCATAGCGAGACCTCAATTAAACCCTCTGCAGCACGTATTGACACTAATGATATGTCATGTTTGTGTACATCAAATACACACCACAGCACTGAAATTTCAGGTTAATCCAAAGATAAGTGTCTGTTAGAAGTACTTCCTTTCACCACTAGGTGGCGCTATGACTATCATGGAATATTGTCATATAAATGTGTTCAGGGTGGGACAAATATGAATCATGTCAAGTATGGTGGACAACAGACCATTTACTCCAAATTTATAGCAATTTCCTGTTTCATGGCGAGACATCAAAAGTAAACCCTCTGCAGCGCGCGTAGACACGAATGATACGTCATGTTTGTGAGTTTGATGAAAACTCAAAAGCTTCATTTTTAAGCATCATCAAGGTCTAAGGACTTAGACCAGCAAGTTTGAGGTGGGTCTGATTAACCTGCTAGAAGCGAGACATCAAAGAATGTATAAAGTAGCTTTCTGTTCGCTGCCAGGCCGTGGCCACGCCCTTCGATGAAAACTCACAGTTTCCACAATAAAGCATCATCAACGTCTTATGACTTTTTTCACCAAGTTTGAAGTGGATCTGGTCAAGTCTGTAGGAGATGTACATTAAAGTCTAAAACATGACATTTCCCGTTGCCAGTAGGGGGTGCTATGTTTATCTCTAATTATTGACATGTAGATGTGTTCAGGGCGGGACTGTCATCAATCCTGTGAAGTTTGGGCAACATTGGACCATGTATGCTGGAGTTATAAACTACTTCCTGTTTAGTGGCGAGACCCCTAACTTTGACGCCATCCCACGGTCACACGCATTGATAAAAACTCAAGCTTTTGATAACTTTTCATCTTCAAGGTCTTGGGATGGGACACACCAAGGTTTGAAGTCAATCGGATGAAATCTCTAGGACTAGTTCGTTCATTTATGACCCCTGGAAATGGCCAAAAATGCACCAAAATCGCACAGTAAATTCAAAATGGCTGACTTCCTGTTGGGTTTAGAGCATGCCTCCAAGAGGCTTTTTTGTACGTCTCTGGGCGTTACATAAGCCTGCCGAGTTTCATACATGTAGGTTAAACTAGCTTTAGGGGCTGTTTCCTCAAACTTTTGTAGGGGGCGCTACTGAGCCATTTTTTGGAACTCGCACACGAGACCCTTAAAATATCAAATTTTTCACCAGTTCTGAGATGTGTGCAAACTTTCATGAGTTTTTGGGTATGTTAAGCCTCCCAAAAAGGCAATTCATTTGGAGGAAGAGGAATAATAATAATAATAAATCCTTGCATTTCAATAGGGTCCTCGCACCGCTAGGTGCTCGGGCCCTAGTAATAATAAAAAATCCTTGCATTTCAATAGGGTCCTCACACCGCTAGGTGCTCGGGCCCTAATAATAATAATAAAAAATCCTTGCATTTCAATAGGGTCCTCACACCGCTAGGTGCTCGGGCCCTAACAATAATAATAATAATAATAATAATAATAATAATAAATCCTTGCATTTCAATAGGGTCCTAATTAGTAATAATAATAATAATAATAATAAAAAATCCTTGCATTTCAATTGGGTCCTCGCACCGCTAGGTGCTCGGGCCCTAATAATAATTAATAATAATAAACAGCACAATTACAGTAGGGTCCTCACGGACGACTTCGTCGTCGCTCGGGCCCTAATAATAAACAGCGCGATTTCAATAGTTTCTTCGGACGACTTCGTCATCACTCGGGCCTTAATAATAATAATAAACAGCACAATTACAATAGGGTCCTTCGGACGACTTCATCGTTGCTCAGGCCCCAAAAACAATAGGGACCTCGCAGGTCTGTGACCTGCTCGGGCCCTAATAATAATAATAAAAAATCCTTCCATTTCAATAGGGTCCTCGCACCGCTAGGTGCTCGGGCCCTAATAATAATAAACAGCGCGATTACAATAGGGTCCTCACGGACAACTTCGTCGTCACTCGGGCCCTAATAAAAATAATAATAATAATAAACAGCGCGATTACAATCGGGTCCTACGCGGACGACTTTGTCGTCGCTCGGGCCCTAATAATAATAATAAACAGCACGATTTCAATAGGGTCCTTGGACGACATTGTCGTCGTTCGGGCCCTAATAATAAACAGCACGATTTCAATAGGGTTCTCGGACGACGACTTCGTCATCGCTCGGGCCCTAATAATAATAATAAACAGTGCGATTTCAATAGGGTCCTCCACGGATGACTTCGTCATCGTTCAGGCCCTAATAATAAACAGCGCGATTACAATAGGGTCCTCACGGACAACTTCGTCGTCGAAACGCAGCAAACACAATAGTGGACTCTGCCTTTGGGCTCGCTCCCTAATAATAAACGCATCAGAAACAAGAGGGACTTCGTCCTTCAGCCGAGGTCCCTAATAATAACTGCACCAAAAACAACAGGGTCCTCGCCCTTCAGCCAAGGTCCCTAAAAATGCATGTTTGTGGATAGTTAGATACATGTGGATTACATTTGTGGACTGTCCTCTGTTGGTTACATCTATGGATTCCTTTAGGGCCAGCGCAACCTGATCTCACAGAAATACGTGAAATGACCACGACTTCTTAACACCGCATTCCGTGGTGGCAGCACGTAATGAGTTAAAACAATGCCAATGTAAAGTCAATTAGGATCCATTGTCGTAGTGGACATACGGATTCCCTGTTTGAACAACGTCACGTCAACCTCATTTTCCTCAATGATATCTTTAACATTCCTGTATACACACAACAACACAAAAGTGTCCTTGATAACTCAACAACATGACAGGTTAATGTTCAGGCCAAAAAATAAAATAAATGTATTTTGCCAGCTTTTGATAGCGTAGGGCTTTAACAGCATTGTGCTGTGGGTGGATGTGGCACGTTCGACTACTGTTTTGTACTGTCTGCCGTCTGTGGGCTTCATTCCATTTCAAATTGCCGGGTTAGGGTTATCAAATCTTGTACCATGGCAATATAAACAGGATGAAGACGGGATTTCTGAACTATTATCAATCAGTCAATCAATCTTTATTTATAAAACACTTATCATACAATAAAATGTAGCACAAATGAAATGCCATTAAAACTCACAATTGCATATCCCTCACTGCCCAGCACCACTGCTTGCGTATTGCCCTGACAACATATACACCTGACTTCACTGCTCTTGTTAAATCAAAAAAATGTAATTTCTCTCATTAGATGGCAAATGTTGGCTAACTACATGCGAAGTAACATATGTTCGTCAAGAAAGCAATAAAGATTGATTTTTGAACAGTATGGCGCAATTAAGTTTTGATATTCACTTAATAATGCCATATTATGGACTAAATAGCTATTGATGTGGTATGACTAACTTGGACTGATTATTAAGGTGTCTGATGCAATTTCAACATGGGCAAATGTGAGTAGTAGTCAATGTGCGTGAATGTATTTGGGGGCAGTCTGTTTTGTTATTTTCTTGTTCATTAAGAAGAAAAATATAAGAAACGGGGAAAAAACAGTAATATAAAAAGCCCTCATCAAATCTCCTTAACAGTGTTCCTGCTTTTAGCAGAGTTGGAGCAGAGGAACATTTTAACTCTGAAATTAACCTGCAGTGTTTCCCATACATTGACAAGACAATGGCAGCTGCCATAGTCTAAATTGCCCCGCCATAGTCTCCAAAAACCAGCCAGATATAGAGTGTGCCAGGGCTGACATCAAAACCTGGAAGTAGCATCGCACTGGTTCCCAGAAGAGAAAGTGAATGTGATTTTTGCATTGCGTTTTGGATTATGTCAGAACATAAGCTCTGTGGCTAACACAAGTTTGTGATACTTACATGGACCGCGGAATGCATCTGAACAAGGTGCTCAGACTAACCCCTCCGATCCCACTCTAACATTCACACACAACAGGCCAAGCCTATTTACACATAAACGCACAGATGAAACTATAGCAAACAACAAAGTACATCCAGTCCACAACCACAACCAAAACTCATCTTGCTGCCTTGAATCTAAATCAACATCATATTCATTATCATCACAAGTCAGCACTCATATCAGACTGATGCGCAGAGCCGCGCACACACACACACACCCAACAACAAAACAAGCGCAGCTGCGCAGTTACTGAAAAGTAACCAGAACGCTGAATTTCTGACCATTACCGCCCGCAACCGCAATGTGTATGTCCACTCCCGCCCGCTCCTGCAAAACTCTGAGAATTTATGCCCGCACAATAATAGAGATGCATTGATTTTGTGTCTTGTCCTGTCCCGCAGAAGAAAACACGTCATTTTATAGGCTATTAATAAAGAGATTCATGGGGTTGTTGGTTTCGTTTCCCTGTTCTGCACGTCTTTTGATGCACTGGTCAGGAATAGCGCTCCTATTTCGTTGTTTTCATTTAGTTTTTAATGAAATAAAGGCTGTTTCATATTCTATTCTCCTCTGTATTTTATTTATTTTTCTACTTTTATATAATCATGCAGTGATTGAGGTTAAGGCAAGCCCGGCACCAGGATGAAGTTACTGAGGGGGCGGGTAAAAATTACGAGGGGGCAAAAATTTATTATGCAACATAGGTTCACACAGTGAGTTATAAAGAGCGCGCAGACGTGCGTAATAGTCGCACGTAATGACAGCTCGTCGCCGGTGAAACACAATAAAGTGCACGTCTTCTTTCATGTTTGTCTCATGACAGACAGACAGACAGACAGACAGGTGGAGCAAGCAGCAAATTGGTATGAAAGCTGGTTCAGGGCATATTCGTCCATTTATGAAGAAATATGGGGTGGAAACGCTCATGCATGTGTAACGGAGTTAATATACAGTATGTATGATCCCACTTGCCATGGCTCACACTGCTTTATTTTACTTTTTCTGAAACTGATTTATTTTATGGTCAGTGAACACAACACCCCTGCAGACTAGGGTCGTGTACCCCGGAAGACAGCAACACTTTGGCTGCGCTGTCTTCCTGGTAGGTGCACATGTTATCAGCTCCGTAATTATTTTGCATTAATTATCTTAACTTTATATCTAAGGGGTTGTGTATGTTACCTTTTGTAAGACTGGAGCTCCCAATCGGTTGAGCACGTCCTCCCGTAAAAGTTGACAGTGTTTTAATTATTTGTGTGTAACGTGGTTAGCATAACTCAGGGTTTAGCTAACTTGCACTCCTTTTTTATTTAATATTCCCAGTGTGAGAGCACGTGAATGAATGAGGCCAAGACTGACTGTGAAAACATTTCCTCTACCAGGTACGCTTTTTGTGTATTTTATGGTCATTATAAAAACTAAATACACTTTGGCTGCGCTGTCTTCCTGTGTGAGAGCACGTGAATGAATGAGGCCAAGACTGACTGTGAAAACATTTCCTCTACCAGATGCGGGAATAAACGGCGGGTGCCAACAGTACTTCATGACTGATTTTTCTCGTGATTATACACAACGCAAGAGAGAGTACACAACCGCTACACATGTGCACCAACTTCCTGTGTTGACATCCTGTCGCTAGGCTACATCTTCTTCTTCTTCTTCTTCTTCTTTTTCTTCTTCTTCTACTGTTTAATGGGGACCCGCGGGACCCTGCGGGACCCAATCCCAATGCAGCCCTCTATGTCAGAGTACAAAAGTTACCCGGGCCATGGCCCCCCTGGCCCCCCCGGTTCCGCAGTCTATGGATACTTACAGGTTTTGTTCAGCAAGATAATTTTCACATATGAACACCTTTCATACCGCATTTGAAGCTTAAATGCGATTGCCAGAAGTAAAAAGCTAATGTTAGGCTTTAACGGACTACATGACTACTCCACAGTCGCATGACTCTTGACATCACCGCCACTAAACTTTCAACTGATTTCGGCCGCTTTATTTTAAAAACATTGTATAATGGGGAAATCGGACTATTTAAGCTAAATAAGAAGCTGTATTGGCGGACTGCCAGCGCTCTCGCCTGTTCGGGGGTGATGACGTTTAATGTCCCCGACAGGTTTTGTAGTCGTATTGAGCAACTTGTTGGCAACCGCCTTTTTTACGACACATAAAAGCTTCAAAATTCACAAGTAGGGTATTTACGGACGTGTTTTATGTCGTAGAACAAAACCTGAAATTCGCTTAAGCTTTTGTTAACCACAGACCTTATTTGAGGCATTTTACCAAAATCCCATTCAAAAAAACGTATTGACTTTAAGACGAGAGAACCGGAAGTGCTAAAAGTGCTAACCGGGTTTACTGGCACACTCTATAAAATGCCTCCGGTAAATGAGCGTCACTCTGTAGCAGAGATGGGACCAAGTCACACATGTGCAAGTCTCAAGTAAGTCTCAAATCTTAACCTTCAAGTCTCAAGTAAGTCCCAAGCCGTTTTTTCTCGGGCAAGTCAAGTCAAGTCACAAGTTATGTCAAGTCAAGTCACCTTATTATTGTAATTTTACCTGCAGAATCTGATCTTAACTATATATACACCTCATTACCACAGCTGTTAACCCAAATCAACTTCATATGCTGTTTTTAACTAAAAGTTACTTCATTTTAAAATCTTATTTATTTCATGTACTGTTTTAACATATTTATTCCATTTTAAATTATATTTACTTACTTTGCTAAGTTTTAAACCCATATTTATGTCATGATCTGTTTTTAAGCAATATCTACTTTGTTTACTAGTGTTTTAGCATGTAATAATTACTCAGTTTTAAAACCATTACTTCATTTAGTCCATCTCAAACAGTATTCACTCAACTTTACAACCTAAGTTACTTGGGTTACTCAGGTTTAGCCAAATTTTAGGTGACTTCATTGCTGCAATGTTTACTTTGCAGGGGCAACCCCCATGCGCGAGCACACACACACACACACACACACACACACACACACTAACCAAGGCAGCAAAATCACCCATTTAGCTCATTTAACCCTGTGATGCTTGTTCATAAAACGTCCAGCCGGTCTTTAATTAATTTATTAATTTTATATTCAAACTGAAAACATGATGTGAATAACACTCAAGTCATTCAAGTCATCGTGTCTTAAGTCAAGTCCCGAGTCTTTAACTTCCAAGTCCGAGTCAAGTCTCAAGTCTTTTATTTTTTGTCAAGTCAAGTCACAAGTCATCAAAACAGCGACTCAAGTCGACTTGAGTCCAAGTCACAATGACTCAAGTCCCCATCTCTGCTCTGTAGCGCACTGGCTGGAGCACCTACTGAGAATTCTTTGCTCACCTGTGTGTGTGTGTGTGTGTGTGTGTGTGTGTGTGTGTGTGTGTGTGTGTGCGTGTGTGTGTGTGCGTGTGTGTGCACGTGCGCATTGGGGCGAAACCATGCGCGATACAGACAGCAGAGGAGAATTGTGAACGCGTGACCATGTAGAGACAGAAATGACATGACATGCCATGGTGTAAATAGGATAAATAACATAAGGCTGTTTAGTTTGTTTCATACAAGGACAAGGTATCGACCTGTTCTACAGGCCTGGATATGAAGCGCCCGAAGCGCCAAATAACTTTCTAAAGAGCTAAGATGGAAAAAAAAAACAAAAACAAAAACAGCAGCAGCGGTCATATTTCAGCAGTGGCGCACTGCCGCTGCCAGTTGCATATAGGGGAAACACTGGCCCTGCAGAGGCAGATGAGTACGTTAGTCATTTTTCTTTTGATTACTGAAATGTTTAACCACTAATCCTTAGCCGTATTTTAAGTGTAACCTTTCACCATAACATACCACTAGTGTTTTTATCAGTAAAAAAAGAACATTTTTCACATATAGTATAAAAAGCCCAAAGATGGTGAACTCTAGGCATATTCTGCCATCATAACTTGGCTCTCAGAATTCACCAGATTGATGCCTTTTAATCAAATATATACAAAATTTTCTCCCGGGGGAGCATGCCCCCGGACCCCCCTAGAAGGTTCGGACCCTTCGCCCCATAGTCTCCAAAAATCCTGTGGGAAACACTGACCTGTATCCACTTTGTCTAGAGAGGACAATGAGGGACTGTTACATTCATTTTTCTCGTATGTGTACATGACTAACCTGGATGGAGTGATTATTGTCTGATGCAATTCGAAATACTTTGCCTTGGTAAAATACCATGCAGTGATATATTGTTATAATTCTATCCTCTACCATACTATGCACTTTGGTTTTGGTTTTGTTTGTGCACTTTAAGTGGATGTTGTCTGTTAGTTAAATGAGTGAAATTCTAAATATCTCTGATATGGCTCACCTGGACTAATTGTTTAGGTGTCTGATGCAATTTCAATATGAACAAATGCGAGTACAGTAGTAGTCTATGTGTGGACTTATGGGGCAGTCTTTTTTATTTAAGAAAATACACTAAAATAAAAAGCCCTGGTTATTTTCAGTCATCAGTGTATTCAATAGTTAGCAGTGTTTCTGCTTTCAGCCAGTAGGTGGAGCATAGGGACAGTTTGATGTTTTGAGAACTATTTCCATTTTCCTTTTTACACTGGAATTTATCTCAACATTGTCAAGAGAAGACAAGGGACTGTCAAATTGTGTTGGCACACTTGTGTGCAGTTAAGTGCATGTTGTTTGTTAGTTAAATGCGTTTTTCTAAATATCTGTGTGATGTGGCTTTGATATGGGTCACCCAGACTGATTTATGAACATGGTATTGCCATTTGAATGTACAACAAAATAAAATCTACCACTAATTACACATTAGAACAGCTCCCAAATACTTACAAATGTACTATGGGATCTTTATAAATCAACAGTTTATTTCCCTTTTAGCAATTTTTTTTTCCATCTGGACCTTTATACTCTGCCACTTCTCCACTAATCATCACGCTGTAACCTGTGACAGGCTGTCATGCTACGATAACTATCACACATTCACATATATGTAGTTTTTTGTCCAGCAGAGCCGCGAGCACATAGGTTTACATTGCCACAGAAGAGGGAGAGACGCTGTGCTGCTGCTGGCAGATGCGCTGAATGAGTTCCCTCTGCAGGGAGAGTAACTTGCGGTTACTTGCTAAAATAGTCTGAGAAGTCCGGGGCTGTTGAAAAAACATTCAGGACATCCAGGCCTAACGACACCACAGTATATTCCACACTACTAAAGCTGCACTTCTTTTTGGAACCACTGCAGAGTCGCTAATTATTTCGCTTTAACTTATGTTCTCTGACAATATGTTTTTTACAACCAGTGTGTGAGATATTTTGAGTAGAGTAGTGCATGGAGGTATAGAAAATCACTTTTTGCTAGTAGTACATAACAAGTGGGACACAGGTTGCACCTCTGGTGCAGGTCAACCTTACTTGCTGGTTTGATGGAAGAATTGGACTTTGGAATTACTTTTATGGATATGCAATAGAGGGAGAAAAGCAATCACAGAAGTGATGAGGAGTAAATAGTGTAAATTTTGGTTAATGATCTAAGGTGACGCTCACATCTTTAACCAGTCGGATGTTATAAGCTGACTCTATGGCTAAGGAGGGAAGTCTTTGTTTTCAAATTTTTACCTAAGAGCCACCAAGATCTTGGTAGTGTCTCAACATAAAGGATGAAAGTCTATTATGTACAAATGCAAAATGGAACTGTCACCACCAGCTATCCAACCTGACACAGACAGGGAAACAGGGCAAGCTCAAGTGGACAGTTCTGATGGTCATGGAGTCTTACTGTTTGTTTAGTTTACTGATTCTTTGTGATGCAGAAAATGCCTACATTTGACTCGACTTCTATGTGGGAATGGTATTGATCATGACATATGGTGGCTTGTGGATGTGACCAGTGGGTAAGTCTAGTTGTGTTAGCTGTGACATGATGAGGCAGTGTTGTAATAATCGAGAATGGTCTTGGTCTCAAGACCGGTCTTAAGACTGCTTTTGGAAGGTCTTGGTCTGGTCTCTGACTCAGCGGCATTTTTACTTGATTTTGTCTCGGTGTCAGAGTTTTTGGTTCCAGAACAGCTGATCAGAATCAGTTCAATCAACTCTGAGTATGTTCAGCCTGAGGGAAGCACGTACATGGCGAGCACCAAAAGCCGTCATCGGTGAAGTGCAGATGACATGATTTTCAGTGGCAGAAATCAGAGTTAAAAGCAGGGCCACTTATTTCATCCCAGCTGAATCTGAGATTTTAATGATCTTAAATGAAGACATTAAAAAAAAAAAAACTATTATGGCAGCTGCAGCTAAACAGCATGAGGTGGGATGGGAAAAGATTATAGAGTGTGTTAACAGGTAATGTGAAGTGACACCATGTAATGTGATGCATTAATGCAATGAGTCTAATATACAGAAAATATGTCAACATTTTTATATCTTGACAGCTTTCATATATTTTAATATAATTTCTTATACTCTGTCATTCAGCTGTAATCTAATGGGGCCCAAACGCACTTGGCAGCAACTCAAAATCAAACACAAAGATATTGTACAGACTAGTAAAAGTTTTGCTTATACTTACTTCATTCTGTTAATATTAGGCTATAATATTAATATTAGGCTATGCTGTGAAATGACATCCTATTCATGTAATCTTTATGCTGAGATGGAGCTATGATAGGGATGTTTTGTTTTTCTTTTCCAGGCAGATTTGCTTGAGATCAAATGATCTCTTTTACGAGCAAGGCCTGGCAAAAATGTTGAGTCCCATAAATGCAGCCAATTTTATATATATATATATATATATATATATATAATTAATAATCATGTTAAATAATGTGACTTAATTAACATTAAATCACCTTGTGGGGCACCATTCCCGTAAAGGGAAAAATGATAGCCAGTTAAAGGTATCAGTCTCATAAAATACGCTAAACTATTAATTTGGAGTTTGATTAATAATTAAATTAATGACAACAACCAAAATTAACAGTAACGCCTGAAGGATTTCGGAGTTCTTGACGCAGCAGAGGTTGACTATTCATTCACCCTTGTGCAACATTAAACAGGCAGCAGGTATAATTCCAAAGAATTATATTTATTCACAAACTAGCAAAGCAAACTAAAACTCAAAGGTGGGTGTGGTGATCAAAGAGCCATTTGGCCTACAAAAAAAAATGGCTGACAACAGGGAACTACAAAATGGCAGAATCAAAGCTTGCTTCAGGTTGGGGGAGATGTTTGTCTGACCGTGTGGTCAGGACAAAGACAAAGGAAAAGAAGCGGGAACTTTGAGATGCCTGTTTGAGTGTAGCTCTGTTGAAAGCCTATTTGTTAATGAGTCTATGTGAATGTGATTTGTGTTGCAAACGATCTGGATCAGTGCAGAGATTGTTTAGTTGTGTGCAAGAATCTGTTTGTGAACAGTATTAGCAAACTAACACTTGACTTTGGCGAAGCCAACTAATCACTGACCTAACTGCAAACTATCACAGCAATAACTCAGTGAACAGCATCAAATCACATACAACAAGTTAACAGTCTTGCTTAGCCTGTAAAGCTGTGATAAGCTATGCCCAGTTGTTACATTTCCGATCCTTGAATGGATGGGAGAAAGAGTCACTTGGTGGTGTACTGCTTTGTTAGTCGGCAGAAGAAGGCTGGCAAGATGGTTCCAGGTGCTGTCTTTGTTGGGTCCTTTGTTCCAAAGGTGAAACTCCAAGGAAGCTGGTCGCTTAGGGTTTAGCAGAGTTAGACACTGGGTGCTAACTCACTTGGTTCTCTTCATTGCTGGAACGCTAGTTGCAAACCTTGTGTTTGCAAGACAGTCTATGATCAATTGCCCTCCCTTTAGTGGTTTGGGCTATGGAGCAAGGGTCTGGGCCTCTGTGCTGGTCCAGGCCCAGCCAGAAAGAGGTGTGCACTGCTGTGCAGCTGTAGAGCATGAGAGAGGGAAAAAGCTGGGAGGGAGCAGACCTTGTACAGATGCCTGTGACATCACAGAGTCACATGTCACTGTAAAAGTCCTGTCCAATCAAGTTGTTAGCCTTGTGTCTCACTGAGAATGAGGTGAGACCTGTGGAGATGGGTGTCACCGAGCTCTCTTTCTTTGAAGACAAAGAGCGTGCAGAGGAAAAAGCCTTTAAATCTCCAGTTTAGATTTTATCAAATGATAAATCATCTGTGGTCCTGTGAATCCCAACATATACATACATACATACATACATATACATATTTATGAATCATTGCATAATGTATCCATGTAGATTAATTTCTTATTAACACTGACAAACCTGTAGTTCTGTGGAATTCTTGGGCTTTTGTTGCCTTTAATGGCAGGACAGCATAGTGTTCATGGAAGACAGAGGGAATGACACGCAGCAAAGGACTGCAGGCTGGATTTGAACCCGCAGCCACTGCAACAAGGATTAAGCTCCTGTACTTCGGGTGCCCGCTACCAGAGCCAGCCCAAGACATAAGTGAACGAAGCACCTGCTTAGGGCCCCGTGACCACTAGGGGGGCCCCAAGAGCAATTAACTTGAAAAAAGGAAAAAATAATAATAATAATAATTTATTATTTTTTTCCATGTGTGAGTGATGATGATTCATATATTGTCAACTGTACGTTCTTGTACAAAAAGACAATATTATGTTAACAGAGTGTAGTTTCCTACTGCCTATCTGCTCTAGACTAAATTTCAGAGCCCTGCTAGTCAGGTGTGCATCCAGCCATGCAGTGTACACTGCGCATCCACAGAGCTAGGAGCAGGTGGCTAATAATGTCGCAACAAAGGACATACCCTTCAGGGGCAGGAAAAAGAAAAAGAAAGAGGAAGAGGAGAAAAGACAAGAAGATAAAGGTATGTTTGCATGTCTTGGTAATGTAATGTTCGGTGTCGAGATTTTGAAAAGTTTCCTCAAATTAGGAAAGTCCCTAATTATTGTTGATATTTCGTTCCAACTATGTTAGCCAAAGTTAGTTCAAAGCCAGAGAAACTTATCTAACTAGGTTAGATAGCTTACTATTCAAGCTAACGTTTTTGTGTTTGTGTATGAATAAGTTGATTCTCGGTGTATATATAGGCTATATATATATATATATTCTGTCTCGTTTTTTGGCATCAAAACAACGTTTTTGATAACAACGTTTGATAGCAAATGTTTAATAACAACTAACATTAATTACAGACGCAGTGACGTTTGCTGGTGATATGTTTTTGCATTAATGAATTAACTTAGTTAACTTAGAGTTTGAGATATGTTGTTTGCTGCAGAGCATAGTAATTTATGTGAGTAAATAAACATATTCCTTTTACATCAACTCCCTGTTATGCTCATGAGTTATATGAAACTTCCCCACGAGCACTGTTAAAGTATTTTGGAGCCCAGGGGCAGTCCACCTCCTCAGGCTCAGCCTAGGCTAACGAAACAGGTGAGGGAAAAGTTGTCACCATATATACAGTGGTGGAAAAAAGTTTTCGGACACCCCATGCATTTGTGAAATATTGCATTAAGAATCACTCTTAGGTCTTCAAGTGCAATTTCTTTTAGTACAGTCACAGCCTAAATACTAAATAAATCCTAAAAAAGCCATTAAAAACTTAAAATTGATTGGTTCCATAAAACTACATAAGAAATTTTGAGTATTGGGTCATTTTGGTACCAGTGATGAAGGTCGTTCTTTTTATTAAAAGACACAATTTTTGTTGCCAAACTTCATGTCTACATAAAGCCAGCACATTTGAAAGTTCTTCAGACACAAAAATGGCTAAAACAAGGAACCTAACGTAGGAAACACGCCTGAAGATAAAGATTCTCAGCCAGGAAGCTGCTGCCAGATAGCCAGAAAGTGCAGATGCAGTCCTTCAGCAGTTGGATACACTCTGCAGAAATACAGACGAACCAACAGCTTGGAAGACAAACCAAGATCTGGGCGTCCAAGGGTTTCTTCAGCAAGAAATGGCCGCCTCCTGATGCGATGATGATCCCATGTGCAGGCAAAACCGCCGAATGACATCACAGGAGCTTCAGCAGCAGTGGTCAAACCAAACTGGTGTCCAGTGTTCCACCCGCACTGTACGTGGCCGACTTTTAGATCATGGCTTAAGGTCCTACAAGGCTATCAAGAAGCCCCTGATCAATGAGAGACAGAGGTTAGCCCAGCGTCGTTGGGCCCAGGCACACAAGAACTGGACAGCCAGGAATTGGAAGAAGATTTTGTGGTCAGATGAGTCCAGTTTCCAGCTTTATCTTCCTCCTACTAATGTGAGGGTACGGCGGACAGTACAGGCGAAGCATTATCTCCAGCATGTACAGTACCTACTGTCAAGCATGGTGGCAGTATCATGGTTTGGGGATGCATGAGTGCTGCTGGTGTTGGTCATCTCACTGTCTGTGATGGTACATTGAACTCTACCAAGATTTGTACCATTCTCGAAACCCACATGCTCCCTTCTGCGTGTGCACTGTTCCGTCGAGGTAAAAACTGGATGTTTCAACAAGATAATGCCCCTTGCCACACATCCAAGGCCAGTAGAACTTGGCTGCAGGAGCACAGTATCCAGATCTTAGAATGGCCAGCTCAATCCGCATGGCCAGCTCAATCCGCATGAGCCCCATTGAAAATCTGTGGTGGATTATCAAAAGGTCTGTTTCAAAGCATAAACCAAAGAATTTAGAAGAATTAAAAGCAGTAATTCAAGAAAAATGGGACAAGATTACCCCTCAACAGTGTGAAAGTCTACTACGTGCCAATGGCAGGACTACTAAATATTAATTTGATGATGTGATGGTTTATTTATTTTTTGTTCAGTTTTGAACACATTCTCTGTTATTTGTTGACTTTGATACCGACAATGTTGAGAACTGACATATTGAAACTGTCAAGAATTTAGTTTTGTTAGTTTTTCTTGTAAACAATAAACAAAAAAATATAATTTGTATTTGTTTGTATCTGTCTAATGCAGCCACACCTTTTGAAACACAAAAAAGATTTTTCCACAAATATTACATGGTATATGACATGATAATATTTGAGATTGTGTAAAATTTTAAGGGTGTCCCAAAACTTTTTTCCACCACTGTATTTCTAGTCAAATTATCTCATTAAGATATACTAATATAACAAGACATAGTCATATGACAAGGGACATGTTTTTCATCTTAGATCCATCTCCATCCTCTGCTCCATCCACTGTGCCCACTGTCTCCTCTGTGTCTGCTACAACCTCAGCTCTACCTGGTAAGTTAACAACAAAACAGCCTTTGTAATTTTCTTTTATTTATAGACCATTTTTTGTTACCTTGTTTCAGGTGCCACTGTTCATTTACATCATTATTTAAGTATTTGTTTGATATCTTTTTTAATTTTATTTAATTCTGTCTGTTTTTGTACATTTGCAGTTTATTTAAAACAAACAAAAAAAATAATAAAGCAGATTGTGTTTACAGTAAAGACTGGTTTATTTTGTTACTTTTAGTTGGCCTAGATGACATTTGGTATCCCACTTAGTACTATATCACTTTGAATATTAAGTGTAAATCAACCCCAGGCTGCTCTTGTAGCTGAATTTGCTACCATTTCAGATTAAAAACCATAGATGGGTAAAACATGCCAGGCTGCTCTTTGAGGTTTTATGTATTGATTCTCTGTGTGACCAGTAGGGGGAGTTGCTGACTTTGCCAAATATTAATTGAAAGACTTTTCAATTTCAAGTTTGCAAATCTGTTGTCTGCTTCCATGGCCTTAATCACTGTGGATTACAATCTAACTACAACAAAAAGTTCTCACCTCTAGTTTTACAAGTGATGACCAAGTAGAACATGAAATAACTTATAGTAGGTGTGTGAATGATCAATAATCAGTATTATTGGCAGTAATAGAGGGCCCCAAAATCAAATTTTGCTTAGGGCCCCATGGAGGCTTGGGCCGGCCCTGCCCGCTACATCCACTAGGCCACTGATGACCCATAAGATAGTGTCTTGATAATACTTTCTGATTTATGCCCAGGCAAAATCGCTAAATCAGGCAAAAGTCTTTTCAGAGCCAGAGTCACTTTTCTTACTGCAAGATAAACCGTTGCCTTGTTGATGGGTTCAGTGTCTCCGCTGTTATAAAGAAAACTGCTGCTGCTGAAGAATTGAAGGGCAATACATAAAATTTGCTCCGCGGATGATGTAAATCCACAGTGTATAACATTTGATATATATGGGTGGAACAGATTGTTAGATAAATGACAGACTGTAAAGTGAAATTCTTATCTTTTGTACAGACATTCCTCCAGGAAACCATCCAAACAGGGTCTAATCACTTTCTCTTTATGCAACAGCTTCTGAATAAACAATGAAACAATAAAATCAATCAATCAATCAATTTTATTTATAAAGCCCAATATCACAAATTACAATTTGCCTCACAGGGCTTTACAGCATACGACATCCCTTTGTCCTTAGGACCCTTGCAGCGGATAAGGAAAAACTCAAAAAAACCCTTTAACAGGGGAAAAGATACAAGATAAGATAAGATAAGATAAGATAAGATAAGATAAGATACACCTTTATTGATCCCATAATTGAGAAATTCCAGTGTTACAGCAGTCAAGGAAAAGGAGTCAGATTAAAGATTTCAAAATTAGACTTAAAAAACTTAAATAACTAGGCATGCAAATAAGTACAAAAATCCAAGAGTCGGCGATAAATAACAATAACAATAATAATAATAATAATGAAAATAATAGGAAGTGGATAATAATGAGCAGCAGTGAATGAAAATGAGCAGTGGATGAGCAGTGGATAAAGGGAGCACATCTAGTGCAAGAAATTGTTTGTGCAAAACAGCATACAGCTGTGGTGTCCATAAAGTGTCCATAGTGTCAATAAAGTGTCAATAAAGTGTCCATGGTGCAGTCTACTGTGAGCAGTGCTGGTTATGTAGCCTGACAGCAGCAGGCAGGAAGGACCTGCGATAGCATTCCTTCACACACTTTGGGTGAATCAGTCTATCGCTGAAGGAGCTCTCCAAAGCTTTTATCTCCTCCTGCAGAGGATGGGAGTCATTAGTCTTCAGAGATGACAGCTTGGCTGTCATCCTCCTTTCTCCCACCACCTGCACAGAGTCCAGAGAGCATCCCACGACAGAGCTGGCCTTCTTGATCAGCTTGTCCAGTCTCTTCCTATCTGCAGCCGAGACACTGCTGCCCCAGCAGACTACTCCGTAAAAGATGGCTGATGCCACCACAGTGTCAAAGAAGGTCTTCAGGAGCGCCCCCTGAACTCCAAAAGACCGGCAGAAACCGGTAGAAACCTCAGGAAGAGCAACTGAGGAGGGATCCCTCTTCCAGGATGGACAGACGTGCAATAGATGTCGTACAGAACAGATCAGCATAATAAATTAACAGTAATACGTATGACACGAGACAGAGAGACAGAGAGAGAGAGAGAGAGCCAGAGACAGAGAGAGATGCAGGACAGATGGTAATGACAGTAGCTTACAACAACATTAATGAAAGTAATAATATTATAATTCTGGCTATTGTGGTACAATATGTTGATAGTATATATTAATATCTGATAGTATACATATATTCTAAAGGAAACACCATGTCTCTCCTTCCCTCTACATTTTCAGTGGGTGATCAGCCTCAGGCTTAGATGAAGCAAACCTACGAGCCATATGTATTGAAAGGTGTCTCTCTCTGTCTCTATACATATATATATATATATATATATATACATATATATATATATATATATATATACACACACATATGTATATATGTATATATATATATATATATACATATATATATATATATATATATATACACACACATATGTATATATATATATATATATATATAGTGGCAATCCGCCATTAGGATACACGTTTCCCTTTAATCTTCGCGTCCCGTTCCCCGTTAATTCACACCCCCGCCCCCGCCACGCCTCCAGCACCAGCCAATGGTGTCCCTTCCGTGATATTTTAAAATGGTGTCGTAAGAGGCAAGATGGCGGCTTACCCCAGGGAAGTGGCAGCGTCTGTCTCGCCGTATGTCCGTCTCCTCGTCACCGTGCCTATCCTTGGCTTTTTGAACACAGTCTGCGGTTGGGTTGGTACGAGTACAACGCCCTCGCCCTGTGGAATACAAAGTCTGGACCCTCTCTGGAACCTTGGAGCTACGCTGGGACCGTCAGTCTCCCATATCTCAAAAAGTGATCCTTCTTTTAAGCTAATCAAGTAAAGTACCTGTCCTGATCTGGTCCTAATGCCAAATTAAGCTAACGTTATGACACACAACTTAAAGAAAAAAGGTTAACATTTATATAATATTATAAAATTATGATGCTATGTCAAACAGCTTGGTGTATGTGTTATTCCAAATTGTCCACTATCTGTTTCATGGCACCAACATGACATAACACAGTATAATGTTAGTAGTTAACTTGTGGCCTGAATTGTAACTACAAATGATGTGGAACTGCGTTTTTCTGACCCACTTTTTTTGTGTGTAGTTTCCCAAAAAACACAGATAGGAGACGGGCGTGGGTAGCAGCAGTGAGGAGAAAGGACTTTGTCCTGAGTGACTCCGCAGTCATCTGTAGCTGTCACTTAAGACCTGAGGACTTCAACAGGATTTGGCAGACTGTCCGTTTAAGGGACGGAGTGACTCCCTCTGTATTATATTTTTGTAAATATGACCTAATAATGTAAACAGTTCTATGTCCAGGCTCCCATGAGCACTGTGGAGTTATACATATGAGATTAAAGCAAAATTTTGTGTAAACATGCAGCTCTAAGTCATTTATTTTCACTTGTACAAAACCAACATTTGTTAATCAGAATGTGTAACTACACTGCAGCTCGGCACAACCCTGCTGATACACTACTTTTTGCACATTGTGTGACTTAAAATGTGAATAAACATTTATAATCAAAATTAATAATTAAATGACATCGTGGTGGGCACTGTACATCTAGTAAGAAAAAAGAATATTTATTACATGGGGAAAGTTTAGTTTAAATGTGTTGTAGAACGATTACTGTTACTTTATCTACATAAGATCAAATATTTTGGTATGAAAAGCTGCATTTTTTATTTAACCAAGTATCCTGTATCATAACTACATGTCTGACGATTGTAACAAACCTAACCGCATGGAAATCGGTTGAGAATTCAGCGAGTAATGATGATTTTAATCATAAATAGTCTCCTGCCTCAATAGACATACATGCATTAGGCAGCGCGGCTCCACCTGGGCAAGATGGCGGCCGTGCTGACGTATCACTCCAATGATGACCCGTTGAATGTGGTATCTACGTATATATATCTATGAGAAGTGACACAGAACACGAATATTACCCCTTTTGCCATTATTATATTATATGACACTACACCACAATACAATTTTTGGCCAAATTATTGGTTTATACACATAGGATGCATTCACAAAACAATAACAGTTTATTGTATGTGATACAGTATAGTCCTGATATACTCACTAGAAAATACATTATATTGATAAAAAATAAAGTTATATGGTCATATATTTTATTATATTTATTATGATTCTTCTTCTTCTCATTATTATTATATATCATTATTATTATTCATCATCGTCATCATCATCATTATTATTATTAATAGTCATTCCCAACACCCATTACTGACACAAAATACCGTGTATCACAGATTACATGGTTAAGATCACAGCTGCCTGTCTTACACACTTTGGCCAGCAGGTGGTTTTGTGCGCACATGAAGCCTCGAGAAATGAACCCTTTTCTGAACCAATTTGCTGGAAAGCTTCAATGCCTCATGAGGCTTCATCTCACCATCACTAATTTGATGTACAAAAACATGATGTATAATTAGTGTGCTCTCTAACTCCCTCTAG
Source organism: Epinephelus fuscoguttatus (assembly GCF_011397635.1). NCBI lineage: Eukaryota > Metazoa > Chordata > Actinopteri > Perciformes > Serranidae > Epinephelus > Epinephelus fuscoguttatus. Next base: position 41,683,739 of record NC_064765.1, on the reverse strand, counting down.
TGGAAAGAGGAAGTGATACAAAATGTGAAATATGTCATTCCAGCACTGTATCAAGGATATGCAGAGTCACTCCTGCATGCGATGTCTAACTGTGACAGAAATGAACTGACGCGTCAGAAGGCGTCCTGCCAGCCCCCGAGTTGCGTGAAGTTGTGTTCATCGCTGCTTGCAGTTTTAATTGTTATTATTATGTGACACCCTTAAGGCAGTCCTGAGAGGTCATATTATTTCTGTTGAGGCCTACAAGAATAAAGTTAATAGAGAGAAATTGACTAAACTAGAAGAACAGATTGGGGCATTAGAAAAGAAAAACATGCAGAAATGGTATACCAGAGAATACTGCCTTTGAAATACGAGTACAACAAAATTATAACATCCAGCGTAAACAAAAGCCTTTTAAGTGTGAAACAAGAACTTTTCAAATATGGTGAGAAGCCACACAAACTGCTCTCCAGATAGGTTAAAAAAATAGAGTGATCAAGCAATACATAGTATTAAAGGTAAAACTGGAAAAACCTTTACTAATCCGAAATAAATTAATAACAGGTTCCTTGAGTTCTATTTTTTTTTTTTTAAATTTTATTCACAATACAAGACAAGAACAATACCAAACAAAGACAATGCTAGACAAAGACAATACTAGACAACAAAACAAAAACAGACAATACAATAAAACAACAGAACAAGGACAATACAATCAGAGGTTTTTAGAGAATGGCTAGGGGTGCATATAATTATCTCCAAATGCTCAAAATGTTATCAAAATTAAATGATGTACAGCCGGAAACATGAGCATGTTCAGAAATCATTATATGTACTAGGTTTTCCCTGCAGCAGGTCAAAAGATAATAATAAATAAATAATATAAGACAAATAAAGAATTAAATAAGAAGAGCTAAAACACTCTTATAAAAAATGTCTCTTATTTATATATTCTTGAATGATGGTCCATAGGTCATCTAACCCATTGTCCCTGTAAAATCCCTGCAGGGATGAAGCTGCACGCTCCATCGTTATCACTTCTATGAATTCTTTTAGCCAGTGCTCTAAACGAAAACAGTTTGGTTTTCTTATTTTCCAATTCATCAAAATAGTCCTTTTCACACAGAGGAAAGCCAGTGCTACTAGATGATGTGTTACTGCGGATTTCATTCCTTCATTTTTTACACCCAGCAAGCACACATCTGGGCATACACATACAGTATATCCTCATTAAATATTGTACATAAAACATTTTTACTCCTACCCAAAATTGATTTATCTCTGGACATTGCCATAACATGTGCATTAAAGACCCTCTCTCTCTCCACAACCATGCCAGCATAGGTCAGATATATCTGGGTTCATTTTATGCAGTTTCTGTGGTGTTCTATATATTCAGTGTAATATCTTAAGTTGTATAAGTTTATATCTAACACATTTTGATGAATAATTTGTGTGTCGCATTATGGTGCCCCACTGCTCTGTTAGGTTTTTTCCTAGATCCTGTTCCCTTTGTGATTTGATTTTATCCATGGCATCACAGGAAGAGGGGTGAATAAGCCTGTATAGTTTAGATACTGTGCCTCTATTTAATATAATTTCTTTCATTTTGTTATCTGTGTCTACATCTGAAGCCAGTGAAATCCCTTCAGATATATATTTCTACAGAATTGATTTCAGCTGTAAGTACTGCAGAAAGCACATATCATTAAAACCAAATGTTGTTTTGAGTTCATTTAAGCAATATCACATGAGAGGGAGTGATGTTGTACTGTGATATCGTCACGGCTGTGATTCGGTCGTAGGCACGAGGCCGCAGGCCTCACAGTACATCACAAGCTCGAGTGTGATATTGCTTTTATACAACAGTTCAACTGTTAAATAAGCAAGGCTGATTAAGAAATGTTGAAAAATGAGGACAAAATAGATAAATTAAGCATTTTATTTGTCTTCCGCCAACAAAAATAGTTCCCTCAGGACTCCGCTGTCACCGTTGCTATGTAACGCAGACATGGTGCGCCAGGCACTTACTCTTTATACACATTTATCTGCATGTTTCCATTTATTGTGCAGCCGGTGAAATAAGTCTCTGGTGACTGCATGATGGACTGTATCTTCACAGGCACAGCCAACTCTGCCTTCTGATCTGACAGTATGTTGCTTTTCTCCAAGTCATTGAGCGCCGCTGATCAAACACTGACAAACCTGGATGTGTACTCAGATGGATTCAGCTTCTCCTCTCCCTCATCTTCCTTTGATGACCATTCACAGTTCAATTCAAAACTTATTTTAGGAAATAAATCCATATTTTTGGCTGTTTGACAGTGGATGAATTAATTAGCCTACAACACAACTGCTGACCTAACTGACACTAACCATCAGTTTTGATTTGATTGTTGATTGCAATCAGCTGTGAGGTGGAGTGATACATACAGAGTGAAATAACCGTGATGTTGTACTCCAGTATCATCACGGTTTTACTGTCTCTCGACCAATCAGATTGCAGGGCCGGAACTCGCTGTTGTATAATAAAACTTATGATTATACCCTCTTTCACAATTAGACCCAGGTTTTTAATATTATGATTTTCCCATCTTTCGTTGCAAAGAATTTTTCCTCCAGCAGTGAGCAGAGGGTTCTCCCATAATGGACATGAAGGCAACACTAAGCCACTGACTGCACATTTCTTGAATTTTCTTTGATATTTCACATGAGAAGCTAACAATGGGATCCTTAATTTTTGTCTTAATCTTTATACAATACCACAGAGACGAAAGGGATATATCTTTTTTACACTCATTAACAATTTTCTGTTCCAGCCACAGCCAACTGCCAAACTCACATTGTTTGTGGTAAGCCCAGAGCATGGGGTATTTGGCATTAAACGCAACATAATAATCATAAATATCAGGTATCCCCAACCCCCCCTTATTTCTATTCATTGTGAGTTTATTTAAGCTAATTCTTGATTTTTATTCCCCCAAAGAAACATTATAAACAGTTTCTTGATTTCTTTAAACCAATATTCAGGTAATTTAAGGGGAATTGAGGATAACAAAAAGGATATTCTGGGTAAAACATTAATTTTAATGATCTCCGCTCTACCCCACAGAGATAATGGGAGTGTACCCCATCTACTAAAATCTTCCCTAATAGTTTTTTATCAATTTTGGACCATTTAATTCAAATATCTTCTCAATTGGGGAGATAATATTAATCCCCAAGTATTTCAATCCCTCTCTACTCCATACTATCTGGGTTGCAGCAGAAGTCAGGCGGTTGAGCGGGGCTGCTTCACTCTTATTCCAATTTACTTTGTATCCCGACAGATTACCAAACTCTTTCATGATCTTAAATAAGTGTGGCATTGATACATCTGGTTTGGAGACCGTCAACAATATATCATCTGCATAAATATTTAATTTAAAATCATATCCAAATATATTTATGCCTCTTAATTGCTGATTGGCTCTGATAGCACATGCTAGGGGTTCCAGCGCCAGAATAAAAATTATCGGTGAGACTGGGCACCCTTGTGTAGCTGACCTACATATCTCAAAGGGTTCTTTATCGCTCCAGAGCTGACGATAACACCACTGCAATGCAAATTTTTTTGAATAATTGTACCCTTTCTGCCCTAACACAAAAAGATATAGACCTCCTAAACAATGCTATCACAGAAGAAGAAATAATAACTGCAACCAAAGGCCTAAAAAGTGGTAAAGCAACTGGACCGGATGGATATACTGCAGAATATTATTTAAAAAAATGTCAGCAACTATTCTTCCTCATCGTCATCATGTGTTCTGTAACCCGGGTGATAAATCCCATTTTATCCACCTTATTTTCAAACACGGAAGTAAATAGTGATCAACTTCCGTTTTTTTGTGCGTGACTTCCGGTTAGCCGCTTTCCCTCATGCTTTCCCTTACCGGAGCTAACGGTGCAAGCTATGTTTTTTTCAATTTTTAGTTGTTTATGTTAGTCAATCAGTTAGTTAGTTAGTCTGTGTATTTTGTATAGATAACTGTGCCCACGTTTCCGTTATAACGGACTTTATTCCCTCTAAACACGAATAACTCGCACGTCAGTCATAAACTATGAACCAAAAAAGCACAATCTATCCTGAGTGAGACAAACTGCTTGATCCCCATCTCCAGTGTACCAGCAGAGAACCTGCAGAACCGAATCAGCGAAAAAACACACCGGGCTAAGCCTCTCTACCTGAGCAGCTGAAGCTGCGGCTCGCACCCTTGACACCCAGACGGTGCTTCTGCATGCCAGCCAAACGTGTGCGCAACTGTGAGAAATAAATATGTGAGGTGTACGCTGCTTTTATATCTTTTTTCCCTTTTCTTTCTTTCTTTCTGTTGGCGACATACACTCCTAACACAGAATGGGTTGTTTTAATTGACTGAGTTGATCATGAAGCCATAGTGATGCGCGGATTGGCTCTGATAGCACCTGCATCAGTATGTACGCATCAACCATCCAGCCATTACAACATGATTGAGCTAGCAAAGCAGTTTTGTGTTGCTATGTGGGGTATTTATTCACTTTTGGGAAATCACGATGTCTAGAAAGCATCAGTGGCTGCAGCTGACAGGGACAGCTAAAGTTAACACTAGCAGCAAAACTAACATCAGGATCGCCATCCGTTAAAAGCCTCCCGTTGTCGGACACGACATGAAACAACTCCAATTAGCTCAATCATGTTGTAACTAAGACATCCGCTGGAGAATTTTTTTTTTCACAGGCCACTTTGTGAGTTTAGTGAGTTATTGCAGACACGGCTAACGGCTAACACCTAACGGTTAGCCCAGCTAATCTACGATAACCATGTTATTAATTACACACAGAGAAAATACTAATGTTTGTTCAGTCATTGTGTTTATAGACTTTACAAACATCAGATTAGTCTAAACGGTGATATAGTGACGTGAAAAATGTGACATATACGTACATATATATATAGCTAAACTCAGCAAGGTAAACAACAAGGCGATTCCCATTTACACAGTGGTAAGAGTGCTGGACCGGAAGTGTCGCACAAAAAAACGGAAGCTGGCTGCGTTCTGTTTTGCCTCCATGTTTCCATGAAAAATAAGGTGGATTGACAAGAGACATTGAAGTTATTGACGTTAGGACGTGGTGACGTCACGTGGGTCGACATCGTTGCAGCCGAAAATGTGTATGTATTCAGCCGCTGTGGTTCAGTCTCAGCAGGAGCAGTGGGGGAGCTGCATGTGAGACGAGCTACAGGTTGGTTGCACAAACTTCGCTACTTTTCTTGTTTCAATGATAACTGATGGCTAAACAATGTATCAACTTGTAGGAGCCTCTTGCCGTGCCGAAACCGCCGTGCTGAAACCCGCGACGAACGAGTGTTTAGCAGACGCATGGACTGGTGAGTCAAATTGTTTGTAGCTGCTAACGTTAGCTTAGCCGGCACCATTCACTTTAATGGGCGCAGCTAGCGCCTGGCTAACCAAACATGCCTGGTTCTTTGATATGGAAAGCTAAGGGTTATTCAATGAATGAACTATTTGAAAGTACATTACTGTAATGGGTTTAAAGAGCACTGTGCTAGACATGTAAGCACTGAAGTCATGTGAGTTTGATTGTATTGATGATATATCAGGGTTCAACGCTAAGGTTTTTTTTCACTTGCCCAGTCGGGCAAGTTGGTCAGAGATCTACTTGCCCGAAGTCAGTTTTTACTTGCCCTATAAAAATTGTTTAATTTAAGCGGCTATCAAATAACAAAGACTGCAGTTTTTATGTTATGTAATCTTTATTCACACTGTATTCATTAATTAAAACAACATATGTCATGTATTGTAACTTAATTCCTACACAAAAATGACAGTGTCAGGGCTTAAAGTGAAAAATTTGTCAATCGTTCTCTGTCTATAATTTTGCGCCCTACTTGAGCCATGCCCACCTCTATTTATTTTTCACCCCTCTCTCCAGTTCTGCTGTATTAACACCGGGTTTAATATATTTTGCTTCCATCTCTCTGCCCTGCTCTACTCTACTCCAACACTACTTAGCTCTCTCTCTACTCTACCAGTAGACTACCACATCCACCTGTTGCACAAAACGCACACAGCAGTGTTTCCCCTAGGATGGAGTTGTAGCAGCGGAGGTGAAGCACACGCATGAAAAATAATTTTCACATGCGTGAAACTTTTTTGTATGCTTGCAAAGCACAGCCTGCTGGGATGTTTCTATGTATCTACTGGCACCAGAAGGGCTCTTTAGGACTAAGTACATACAGTACATGTGTGCACAGTATGAGCAGGTGAAATGTCTGTCTAGCTTACATATGAGGTGTCTCAAGATTTAGGAACATACAATTTTAATATGAATATAATAAAATAAAAAGTCACATGACATGCTGCTGTTTTGTGCTATGATCTATTTAAGTGTTGGAAGTTGTTATTTATGTGACAACGCCTGAACGCAACACAAGCTTAGCATGAGTGCCGTGCTGTGCAAGCAGCGTGTTTGTCTGTGCGTAACAGCAGTCTGTTGGTTATTTACACACTGTCCATTTCAATAACTTTGTCAGCTGACAAACTGCACCAGGCTCGGGGTCAGATTTGGTCAGGAAAATGTGGCCCGAGCTGCTCTAGCGTGCTCACCTGTGTGTGTGGCGGAACTCCGCCATGCGTGATACAGAGAGCAGAGCAGAATTGTTAACGCGTGACCATGTAGAGACAGAAATGACACTATGGCATAACACCATAAATAGTATATTGTTATGTTATTATATGAAGCGTCCATCGCGCAAAATAATATCAATGGGGGGTGTGGGCAGGACATAGTTACACAGCTGTGCCTGTGACTTAAGGCAGAGAGACCGCTGCATCAGAGCAGAAGAGCACGTTTTAAAGTTCATTTATTTTATCAATTAGTTATTAACTTTTACTATTTTTAGCAACTTGCCCGATCGGGCAAGTGAGTTGTTAGTTTACATGCCCGACTGTGAGTTTTACTTGCCCCGGGCAATCGTTATTGTTGAGCCCTGTATATATGTACCATGCCTGTTAAACAATATTGTAAATGTTGTTTATGATTTGTGATAAATGCAAATGGTATTTATTTATTTTTCTACTGCTAAATGATGAATAATTGGAAAATTAACTATAGTGCAACTAGTGCTTTGTTGAATTATGTGCGCACTGGATTACTATTTAGTAATGATATGAATTAATGTACATTGTGATTTATGGGAACTTTGGTCCTGTTCTCCAGGCCAGGGTTTTAATTGATGGCGAGCTAAGGAGCAGGCCTAGAGCCTACAGACTGACAGATTGCTGAAGAGCCGCATCCCTCCTGCCAGGCTGGTAGGGGGCTCTCTGTAGCCCACAAGAACTCTCACCCCACTCGCTGCCCCCATTGCCACTACACCCACACATTCCCTTTACACACACACTCTCACTCATATTTCCCCTGGACTCAATCTCAAACCCAGACGTGGGTTTCAATGAACTGTGGGTGGGTGCTGGGGTCATGATTTGTGCTCATACTGAACTGAGTATTTGGGAGTGTACAATTGTTAATGTGAATATTCAAGTCTTATTGTGCATATTGATTATTTAATGTGCTTATTCAAGTAATTGAATGAGAGTCTGTGTTTAAAAATTGATCGATCTACTCACTGTACATAATTGCACTTTAAATATTGTATGTCATTTACTATTTTTTTTTTCCAATACATGGTACCATTTAAAAGCATCTCAGTCTCCTGTCTACTCCCTCCTTGAGCGTCCTCTAGACTTCTGATCACTAGCCTATCACTGTGCTTTACTGGGTTATACGTCACCCTGACATTTTGAGGTATCAATACAGTGGTTATTAGTCCTAGTATGTTAAATTAATTTGAACCAGGTGCTACAGTTCATTTCTGCACTGGAGACTGATAAACTACCAGGAACAATGTATGAAGCTGCCATTACCGTGATTCCCAAAAAGGGCAAACACCCCCAAGAAGTGGGCTCATACAGACCCTTATCCTTACTCAACCTAGACAACAGACTATTTGCAAAAATACTAGCCTCATGATTAAATAAAGTAATTGGTAAGTTAGTACATTCAGATCAAACAAGATTTATCCCTAAAAGATACTAATTTTTTAACCTGAGACAATTATTTAATATCATGCATTCTACACACTGTCCAGATGATGATCTGATTATTGCTTCCCTCGATGCTGAAAAAGCATTTGACCAGCTAGAGTGGAATTATGTATTTTCAGTTTTACACAAATTTAATTTAGGAGAAACATTTATTAATTATGTGAAATTACTCCATAAGAGCCCCAAAGCCAGAATCATGACAAACCAAACCATATCTCAAGAATTTGAACTCCATAGGGGCACAAAGCAGGGCTGTGTTCTCTCCCCACTGCTGTTCGCTCTTGCAATTGAGCCATTAGCTGAAATGATGCGATCTGACCCCTTGATTTATGGTTATGACACAGACTCCGTGTCAAAACAGATATCACTGTATGCAGACGACATTATATTATATATTAAGAAACCAGAGATTAGTATTCCCCGTATTCTGGAATGAATAATATTCTTTGGCAGTTTCTCTGGGTACCCAACTTTTTTTTAAACTCACTACCCTTCAAAGTCACGGACAACAAATTTACATTTCTAGGTATACAGATTACAAAAAAATACAAGGACCTATACAAAGCAAATGGCAAACCCTCCCCCTCTCTCTTATTGGCAGAGTAAATATAATCAAAATGATCACTCTTCCTCAGATACTTTATCTCTTTCAAAATCTGCCAGTTTATTCAACTAAATACTTTTTCAAAAAAATTGGATACTATTATCAATCCGTTTTATGGAACAATAAAAAACATTGGATCAAAAAGCAACATTTATGTAAACCTAAATGTGAAGGGGGGCTTGGCTTGCCAGACTTCATTCAATACTACTACGCAGCTAATGTCAGAGCGTTAATGTTTTATTTCCACTACCTCCAGTCCCCTCCTAACTGGCTAGCATTAGAAAGGGAATACTATCATCCATACAAAGCTGAGAGCATCTTACTGTCTCCCTCTAGAGTGTATAGGTCTAAATATAAGGGTAACGTATTAATACGTGCATTAATACGTAATATTTGGAAATGCATAGGTAAAGATGTTGACTAGAGATCATTGTATGTATTAATGCCCATTATAGGAAACCCTTCATTCCTCCCATCCACTACAGACCCCACTTTTAAGACTTGGGAAAAGGCTGGCATCTCAAACATTTCAGACCTTTACATTGACAACATCTTTTCAGCAATTAAGAGACAAACGAGGTCTGTCAAAACAAGATTTTTTTAAGTATTTGCTGATCAGAGATTATGTCCAAAAACATGTCCCCTTATATAGGACAATGAATCAATAAACCATTACTCCCAACACCTCATAGCTGACGTTTATAAGAACATACAACAGGATCAAATAGACTCCGCATACGGGTACTATGGGAAAGGGATCTGGGCATCTATATTTCAGAAGATTAATGTAACTGTAGTCTCAGACAGATACACAGATGTTCTAGTAATGCTAGACACTGCCTTATGCAATTTAAGATTCTTCACAGATTACACTATTCTAAGGTGAAATTGCATAGGATATTTTCCTCGGTTTCACCTATATGTGAGAAATGTGGGTGTAGTGAGGCCACCCTTGCTCACAAAAAAATGTATACTGATGTTATGGAAGAGGTACCCAGTATTAAAATGTGGCTCTCCAATCTTGTAAATACTTGAGAGGTGGAAAGGATCAGATATCTCAAGATGGACCAGGCAGAGACACACACACACACACACACACACACACACACACACACACACATATACATATGTATGTATGTATGTATATGTATGTGTGTGTATGTGTGTGTGTATATACAGTACAGGCCAAAAGTTTGGACACACCTTCTCATTCAATGCGTTTTCTTTATTTTCATGACTATTTACATTGTAGATTCTCACTGAAGGCATCAAAACTATGAATGAACACATGTGGAGTTATGTACTTAACAAAAAAAGGTGAAATAACTGAAAACATGTTTTATATTCTAGTTTCTTCAAAATAGCCACCCTTTGCTCTGATTACTGCTCTGCACATTCTTGGCATTCTCTCGATGAGCTTCAAGAGGTAGTCACCTGAAATGGTTTCCACTTCACAGGTGTGCCTTATCAGTTAATTAGTGGAATTTCTTGCTTTATCAATGGGGTTGGGACCATCAGTTGTGTTGTGCAGAAGTCAGGTTAATACACAGCCGACAGCCCTATTGGACAACTGTTAAAATTCATATTATGGCAAGAACCAATCAGCTAACTAAAGAAAAACGAGTGGCCATCATTACTTTAAGAAATGAAGGTCAGTCAGTCCGGAAAATTGCAAAAACTTTAAATGTGTCCCCAAGTGGAGTCGCAAAAACCATCAAGCGCTACAACAAAACTGGCACACATGAGGACCGACCCAGGAAAGGAAGATCGAGAGTCACCTCTGCTTCTGAGGATAAGTTCATCCGAGTCACCAGCCTCAGAAATCGCAAGTTAACAGCAGCTCAGATCAGAGACCAGATGAATGCCACACAGAGTTCTAGCAGCAGGCCCATCTCTAGAACAACTGTTAAGAGGAGACTGCGCAAATCAGGCCTTCATGATCAAATAGCTGCTAGGAAACCACTGCTAAGGAGAGGCAACCAGCAGAAGAGATTTGTTTGGGCCAAGAAACACAAGGAATGGACATTAGACCAGTGGAAATCTGTGCTTTGGTCTGATGAGTCCAAATTTGAGATCTTTGGTTCCAACCGCCGTGTCTTTGTGAGACGCAGAAAAGGTGAACGGATGGATTCCACATGCCTGGTTCCCACTGTGAAGCATGGAGGAGGAGGTGTGATGGTGTGGGGGTGTGTTGCTGGTGACACTGTTGGGGATTTATTCAAAATTGAAGGCACACTGAACCAGCATGGCTACCACAGCATCCTGCAGCGACATGCCATCCCATCCGGTTTGCGTTTAGTTGGGCGATCATTTATTTTTCAACAGGACAATGACCCCAAACACACCTCCAGGCTGTGTAAGGGCTATTTGACCAAGAAGGAGAGTGATGGAGTGCTGCGGCAGATGACCTGGCCTCCACAGTCACCGGACCTGAACCCAATCGAGATGGTTTGGGGTGAGCTGGACCGCAGAGTGAAGGCAAAGGGGCCAACAAGTGCTAATCACCTCTGGGAACTCCTTCAAGACTGTTGGAAAACCATTTCAGGTGACTACCTCTTGAAGCTCATGGAGAGAATGCCAAGAGTGTGCAAAGCAGTAATCTGAGCAAAGGGTGGCTATTTTGAAGAAACTAGAATATAAAACATGTTTTCAGTTATTTCACCTTTTTTTTGTTAAGTACATAACTCCACATGTGTTCATTCATAGTTTTGATGCCTTCAGTGAGAATCTACAATGTAAATAGTCATGAAAATAAAGAAAACGCATTGAATGAGAAGGTGTGTCCAAACTTTTGGCCTGTACTGTATATAGATATAGATATACACACACACAGCTATCATACAAGGTGTCGCCTGGTACTCAGTTACAGTAAATTCATATGCACTCATACACCGACGGCGCAGGTATCGGGAGAATTTTGGGGTTCAGTATCTTACTCAAGGACATGCAGACTGAAGGAGCTATGGATCAAAGCTCCAGTTTTCCAATTAGTGGAGAAAATGCTCCACCTCCAGCGCCACAGACACCCCCTGGCCGATGTCAACAACGTGACACTGTGCCAGGAGAACAACATGATTCTCAACAGCAACAAGACACAGACGCTGAATATGGACCATGACAGGAAGGGAGAGAGGCTGGACCCCATCACCATCCACGAGGCTGCTGTGGAAAGAGTCCGCAGTTTCAAACTCCTCAGTGTCCAAATAGCAAAATCTCACCTGGAACATGTGCCATGTGGTGAAAAGGGCACGGCAATGCCTCTTTCACCTCAAGTGACTGAAAAACTTTGGCTTGGGGCTCAAGATCCTGCAGACCTTCTACAGAGGAACAAAAAGAGCATCCTGACTCGATGCATGACTGCATTATATCGGAACAGCAATGCCTTAAACCGCAAGGTGCTACAAAGGGTCTTTTGGACAGCCAAGAGCATCTGTGGATGAGAGCTTCCCTCCATCCAGAGTATCTACAACAAACACTGTCAGAAAAACCCACAGGATTATCAGAAACCCCAGCCACCACAACCATGGACTGTTTCTGTTGCTTAGGACAGAGAGGAGAGAGCTGCAAGAGGAGGGTGTATTTCATTTCAAATCCTGACAAGTTTGTTTTTTTTTGTTTTTTTTTTTTGCCGTTTTTTTTTTTTTTTTGGCCTATTGCCTTTTCAAGATTTCTGCTTTCAAGAATTGCCGAACTCTTGAAACGGAGTCAATAGTTTTCAATATTATCTTCTAATACTGTGAATATATCACCAAGTACGATATTAGCGTAGGGGCATATTGATAAGTCCATTCTCAGCAAGGTCAGATGTTTATTGCCCTGCCCCCAAACTCACCCCGGTCAGGAGAGATGCAGACTTCCTGACACCAAGAGGAGATCATGTGAGATGGTTCAAATGACTCTGTAAGTCATTAACTTACTAAAGTTAATATTAACTAACTGAAAAACAATACACCCTTTGATGACCGCATCCTGCCACTTCATGTGACCCCGGGGGGGGGGCAGAGTGTGTGTATTTGACGTAGGCTAGCTGATACCACGGCATAATAAGTGTATTTTGATTTAATGTTAATCTGTATGTTTAATTGGATGTTAAGAATCAATGTTGGCCATAGTGGGAAGAGTATGCGTCCCTCGCACGCAACATATCAAAGTATACGACCTCGTATCAGGAAAGCATTAAAAGTTTCCTCTGAATATATCCCATGGTGATATATTTTTCATCACGAGGGAAGCCTCCCTGATCAAATCCGCCCACTTTTTGGCCAGTCAAATACCTGTGCGCTCGGCGCGGCCTTTCTCCCCTCTTTCCTTTTTGCCCTGTGTCTTTTGTTAGTTATTCCCTATTATTCGTACTGTGAGTTCTGCCGTGCTTATTCGTATTTTACCTTCTTGTTGTGCATAATTTCCTTTATTACACTTTTAACTCTTTGCGCTCACGAGCAAAGTTATTTTGAACTTTTAAATTTTGTCGATCCAGTTTTCTTTTATCTCCAGTGTTTTCAACATTTTTGCGTGTAATAATAACTTTGACAACAATATCAAACAGGCAGTGATGTTGTCATCACCATTATTATAAGCGAGTAACCAGAACGAAGTAGACCAGCACCTGCCGACCAACCTCTTCATTCCAGATTCATCAGAACCAGCTGCTTGCCACAGTGGTCCTCCTGCCAAGCCCATAGGCCTTCTGCAGCGTGATCCAGCCCATTGGGCACCCACAGGACATCCCAAATTCAACCGCTCCCCCCTGCTGTGAGACAGCCGTTCTATTCTGCTGGAAAGTCTGGGAGCTGCAGAGCGACAGTCCAGGAGCCCTAAAGGAGCTTCGCATTTGATCCCCGCTGCTAAAAGTAAGCCAAAACTTCCATAACTGGAGTGAGCAGCTGTGTGGCGAAGAGTGAGGTCGAGCAGGAGGTTTAGTTAATTATCCTGACTTTAATTTAGGTTTCGTTAGGCCAACATGAATGGTTTTGCGCATTCCTGCGTTCCCCATTCATAATATAGGCTATTTTAATATACTCTCCCATTATCGCCAAACTAAGTAATTCACACGAGTGTTACTTCTCATTTCATTCCATTTATATACTGTTAATTTTGTGTTGTGTCATATAATCATCATTTGCTATTCAGTTGTTACCTATTTAGTTAAAATAAATCTTTTATCGCCAAGTCGTTGTCTGTGTACATATCTTTTGGACAGGAGCTGAGATCACTGTATAGAGAATTCATAACCCAGATATTGAGATTGATTCATTATTGATAAGCGTGCTGACGAATTAATAAGTGATTTACGGAGTTATTAATTTGATTAGTCGCTTCCCTCGTTAGGAGGGTGGTGCCCCAAAATTTATTACAAGTGCAAATATTCTCAAAGAGGTATTTCCCCTACATTAGTTTCAGATAATTTTTCTGTGTAAAATGGCTGCAGTAAACACAACTGTGCCATCACTGAAGATACAGAGTCGTCATCACACACACTCTGCTTTCTACAGTCACCTCACCTGGCAGGTCTTTACAGCCTGCACACATGGAGTGTGTCAATTAGCAAAGATGGTGGGGTGCAATTTTTTTGAGAAAATGTTGTGAAAATGTACTTCTTTAGAATGTAAGAGCTTAAAATAAAACCATACTCTTCTACTGCTATTGTTTTTTTCTCCTTATGTTTAGACATCCAATCCCATGTCTGTAAACAGGTAAAAATGAGTAGAACACAGTGACGATTGGTTTTAATTGGTTGCAGAAATATGAAAGTTAACCTTATCACCTAGCAACTGCTGCACAGGCTGTCGCTGCCTTAGGCAGGCCATCCAGTCATTTCACATGAGTTTGTGCTGCTAGTAGGCTACTGTATTCCCCGCCATACTGTGAGAGCTTTACACTTCATAACTGACACAATGAAGTGCAGAAATTATTTTATTTGAAAGCCCCTGACAGAATACTGCAGTTAGGCTCCTCTGGTGTGTTGTGCTGCTGTTGGGATGATTAAGATGTCTAACGTCAGTTGTGACAAATCACAGTGCGCATCAAAAGCCTGGATCACTCTGAAACCATTTCACAAAAATGGTTCATATACTTCTCTAAGATTTTTTGACTTTATGATCAGTGATCAATAATTTTTTAGCCACTGATGAACTTGGTCTGTACGTCTGTGTCCATGGCTACCAGTCTCTTTAACCCATTGAAGACTGAATGAAGATTACGTGCTCCTGTTTTTGTCATGGACATGGTATAAACTCAGCATACTCACATTAATGGTACATGAATAACTTTTCTGTGACTTAAGTAAATGGTCAGGTGTAGTTAGTGAAGCTATAACAATCAGCTTACCTTTATAGCCTTGTCCTAATTTAAATTCGGAAGCTACAGTTAATGCTTAACCTTGGTTAGTGGGAGGGAGACACAATAAGGGGCCCGACCCTAGACCCTTACTGACTCCAGCAGTTGAACATGGACAACGAAACTTAAATATACTCAAGGATGATTTATTTTTATCTTGTGCCCCACCCAAAATGAAAATACAAAAAAAAAAAAAAATAGGTAAAAAAAAAACGGTATTCGGCGGAATGTGCCCTTTAATAAGAAAAGATAATCCCAGTGCAAAAGAAAAGTCCATTGTCCAATGCTTAAATTGAAAAATCAGGCTACTGGAAAAAACAATGCATTGCCAAAAACTGAAAACTGTTGAGAAAAAAGAGGAATCACATTCACCAGGGTGCAATAAACAAAAACATTCTGGTCCTACTTGGAGGATGGGTCTGTTTCTTTCTGGTCCTCCACACCAACACAGTCGAGGAAACACTAAAAACATGGGTCGTAGAAAACTTTTCTTCTTCCAAGACAGGCTGCTACACTGCACCTCTGTTCCTCTTCCTCTTTCCCCAACAAAATCAAAAGAACCCTCCCCAAACAATTCCCTGCTCTTTTATCTCCTACCTGCCACGCCCCTTCACCTGAGTGCAGCACACCTCAACACAGTTAACTACCAGGAGGAACAAGATTAGAGCAGGGGTGAGAGGGAGATACTGGAGGACAAATGAAGATTATAGTAGAAGGCTAATCTGTTTTTTTTTTAAACCCTCTAGCAATCCTATGCATGACTGTCCCCTCACCTTTGTGGCAGTGACACAAAGCTTATATCCATAAACGTTCAAAGAGGATAGCAACAGCTGTATCTGGCAGCTGAGTGTTATCAGCTTGGCTGTACGTTAGGACTAATACAGATAAGAGAGGCAGTATGTAGCTGTTAACATAGTATATTTGCAAATATGGTTAAAACACCCTGTGTGGCACGTCAAATGTCCTGGTTTTTCACTTATCAAATGTGGTAACCCTACATTAACCGCAGCAGCAATATGTTGCCACTTGCTGTATTTTTTTTCGTCTCTCTCTCTCTTTTTTGCCATGATTCAACATAAAGGACCACTGATCAGCAAGCTCATTTCTATGCAGAGACATTCACAAGGTACTTTGCATTGAACATGTATGTTTGAATGTGGGTGTGTAGAGGGCGGTATGTGAGGCTGAACCACATGTGGAGAATTACAAGTTGATTTGGGATTTATAAAAGGAAATTGCGCACTGGCAGGAGATGAGCCAATCAGCACCAGGCATTCGCTCAAATTAGCATGTGAAACCAGGCTTGAACAACAAGGTCCACAGGGCTGTACCAAATGTCCGTGTGTTAGTGTGTGTCACATACACAAGGCCAGCTATGCTGAACCATGCTCTTAAAGGTTCACTGCAGCTCTCTGTGCACTTTCTGTCAGAGCAGGTGGTCTCTTACCTTTCCGGCAGCAGGCTCCTGAGTGAACTAGATTGAGCTGTGGCCTTTTAACAAACACCAGCACAAATGACTCACTGCACATCATGCCTACCAGGCATCAGTGATATGGGTGAGGTAAGATGCCTGCACAGAGCCCATAGGATATGAAAAGACAGTACTCACTAGGGGTGGGGAAAAAGATTGATACAACGACAAGTATCTATTTTTTGTTCTATAAATTATTAATATTACAAATACAAATTAAACTTCAAGCCTACTTGAATGATAAAGTCAATTGCTTTTTCACTCCACTACATACATTTTTCTGCAAATAAAATGACTGAAGTGAGATGAACTGACTGAAAACATTATCTTATTAGATAATACAGACAAAAATCTCCTTCAGGGACATAATTTACAGTTGAAAAAAGGTCATAAATCGCAATATATTTTATCACAATACTCTGCATATCGCAACACGTTTAAAATCACAATCATATGGTATTGTGACTTAAGTATCATGATAACATCATATGGTGGAGTCTCAGGTGATTCCCACACCGCACCTTCAGAGCGGTATCTCCCCTCAGGCTGCGAGCCTGCTCAGCATATCCTCATCCTCCACACTCCACCATCAATAAATGACATGAACCATTCTGTTCTGCTGGTTCTGAAGGTTACTATATCACATCCTTTTAAACTACCCTCATTGTCACTATAACCAAACGTTTCTATTTATACTATGAGTAATTACACTAAAATGACACAATACTGTTTGTTTGTTTGTTTGTTTTTTTTTCAAAAAACAATCCTGTTGTTTTTGTGAAATTATTATTATTATTATTATTATTATTATTATTATTTTCACTTTTGATTGGCAGCTGTGTGCAAATGCAGCTCAAGAAATGTGACCCCAATCAGCCTGATGGGGGCACTATAATAAAGGCCCAAAAATACATAATTTGCGTGACAAGGTATTTGAAATACGCACCTGTGGCGTCACCGGTTTCCCCGTCACTTCGGTCCGGTAAAACAGTTTTTAATCCAGTTTCTCGCTCTTTTTTCTTAATGCACCACTTGCTCTCAGCTTTTATTGTATGTACTTTTTAACATGGACAGGTTTTAAGCCATTGGGCCTGTGGTTGTCACGGATTATAGGCTACCGCAGAAGTGAACGCGGAAATCGCGAGGAGGGTGTGTCTGCAGACCTGGAGACCGCAGATTCAGACCTGCAGATCTGGACCCGCAGTTCTAGACCCCTTGTATTTCGCGACAGTGCCCTCTATTTCATTGGAAGCCAACATACTATTACAACTATTGAATATGGCCGATGACGATCCGAGTGTGAGTATTGAATGTGAATCATATTATTTGTTTAAACTATTTTGTTGACTTGAATTAGAGAGCGAACTTCATGTTTTACAGTGATACGTTTAAAATGATATGACTGTCTTTACCACGATAGTCTGAAAGGCACGTCAAATATGGGTTAAAGTAGTAGGTAATAGTTTAGCTTGTTAGCAATGAACTGTTTGTCCTGCACATTTTGTTTCATGAAACCGAAGCGCGATGACGAATAATTTTAGCATGTGCTTTAAATTAAACATGAATAAATGATTAAAGCAATGAAGTGGATGATATGAGAAAAACGTGTATAGGCTTACGTTTTCATACAAGCATGAAACTGTTTACATATTGGCAATTAGTGTACTTTATGCTAAAAGTTAATTTTGTATTCATGTATATCATGTAATACACCTTTATTTTTTTAATATATTTTTTCCTTTATTATTCATAATATTATATATCACGTGTGTTTATATCACTACATTGATATTACTCTATAGCATATATTTAGAGATTTTGTGGATAGACATTAAGCTCATCCAGCGCAGATGATCAGAAATGTATTTTTGTCTATTATTAGGTTTTGGCCTTGTTTATGTGCGTAAAACGGTTGAAAAATCTTAACTTTGAATAATTAGGGACTCTCTTTTTAAGGTGCACATAACAATCCAGAAAGGGGAAACCACAGTGAAGTGGAGGAGTTTCGTGGAGGATCGAAAGGCAGATGAGGAAGAAAGGGGCACTATTGTTAATATGTCAATATAATAATGTATTTGCTATGCTCCAGAATCTTCAGTATTTCAGTGTAGACTGTGATAGGTATTTAATTTTTTTTTAAGTGTTTCTGTTTTCAATCTTGTGATATGTTTGATTTCTTTTTTTTTCTCTGCAGATCTCCCTGATGTGTGATGTAACAACTGCACACAATAAAACATTTCAAACCATTTCAGTAGCCTATTTCACAGCCTTTGTTTCAAATTCCCACAACAAAAGTGAGCACTGGACACCCAAGACCAGACATTTCCTATTATATGTTGTAGCGGGTTTGATCAATGCAGTGCAAGTTTTTGGCGTGTCAGTCAGAGCAGTCTGATGAATATTAAGAAATAAAGAACTAAAATAGTTGGATCAAACCATACAGAACAACCAGCAAACAATAATGATGGAAAACAGCACCCAGGCATAAATCAACAATTAAATCTTGGTATTTTTATTCGCGTGTAATTAAATTTTAAAATTGTAAATTGTAATAAAGCATTAAAAGTCCAACTTCTTTCAAACTGTGGTGTTTGGGTGAGACGCTGATTTAGCTGCAGTTATACAGCCGTCCAGTAGGGGATGAAAAACAAGGGGTCTAGAACTGCGGGTCCAGAATTGCGGGTCTGAATCTGCAGTCTCCGGGTCTGCAGAGACATACTATTGGAAGTCGCCAGCCGAACCACATTAGCGAGGTGCCTACTTTTAAAAATCTTTTAACTGTGGGGAACCTACAACTCACCATCTGAAGCGGACTGTCCGCTTAAAATTGGGCAAGGTCCCCTTGGACATTTCGGCCCCATGACTGAGGGTAAATTTTAACTCACCTCCGTGTGTTGATATTGTGTCCCGGGGGACGGATCTCCAGCACCGGCCGCAGGTATGTTGGCAGTGTGTGAGTCCTGCTTCCCAACCCTGTCAAAACTGAGGGAGAGCATCTCCGGACTGCAGGCCGACCTCAAGGAGAGGGACAAGATCCTCCTGGATTTCTCCACTGTCCCGACAACCCGGGCAAAACATACTGCTCACCTGACGGCATCTGGCGCTGGTGACCGGAGCATGACGGCCACGAACAACACCACCCTGCCGTGGACCAGCTCCATCACCACCAGAACTCCGACACCAGCACTAGCCGAGTCCCGCTGGCACCGCCAGGGAGCCAAGCCCAAAACATCGGCACCCTCCACCTCCTGCCTTTACTCCACAGAGCTGTAGCGCTTCATAAGGGCTGATGGAGCGGGAGCACCGGTGAGCTCAACTCCGCTCAAGCCGAGGGCACCCTGGTCGGTGGTGGCCAGGGGCTCTGGGCCTCATCCATCTCCTCCTCCTCCGCCTCCAGAGCTGCCGCTGGATAACAGGTATGACATCCTAAGCCTACAGGACCTCCCTCCCGCGGATGCTTCGTCCTACTCACCTGCGGAACCTGTGCGTCCAGCTGGCCGTGGCTCTCACTAGTCCAGGAGTCGGCATCCGCTCGCCCAGCCTGACCCCTCCCCTCCATCCCGGTCAGGAGAAATCGCGGCCCGGCGCCACGAACCTCAGGCTCCATCCCGTCACCGCCGTACCTCCAGGCACTCCCTCTGTGCTGATGATTGGGACCTCCATGGTCAGGCACGTGGAAGTGCACAACAGCCGCACCTTCTGCCACCCTGGTGCCCGTGTCAGTGAGGTTGCATCCTCCGCCCTCCAGCTGACTGCACGGCACAACTCGGCCTCCACGCTGGTCCTGGAGGGTGGTATCAAGGACCTCAGGAACCAGCAGTCAGAGGTCCTCAAGGAGGACTTCGTCTCCCTGAAGGACCGCCTGCTGGACATTAGCCTGCGGCTAATTATTTCCGGCCCGCTTCCCCCACCTCGTTATGGTGACGTCACCACCAGCCGCCTTCGTCAGCTGCACCTGTGGCTGAAGGGATACTGTTTGGCCAAAATTATCCCTTTTGTGGACAATTTTACAGCTTTATTAAACAGACCCCACCTTTTTAAATGGGACGGCCTCCACCCAAACCAGGAGGGATCACGGCTTTTATCAGTTAACACTGACCTGACCGTCCGATCCTGCACCACAGCCACCTCCTGACTCACCGATCACACACGCAGACCCTCCACCCCTCACCCACCTCCACCATCCTCCACTACACGTTGCACCACACACACTTCTCCCTCAGTAGCACCTTCTCTGCAACCGGAAACACAGGACATTCACGCCATAAAGACCATCATTACACTTAGAAAGTTGAAACCCAGGAATGTTTTTAGACCTAACCGTGTTTTTAACATCCCTTTGAAACTTCATGATGAGCGCATGTTCAGCATAAACATTAAAATGGCAGTGCCGAACGTGCGCTCCCTTTTAAACAAATCTTTTATCATAAATGATTTAATTTTAGACAACAACCTAGACAGTATTCTTCTAACAGAGACATGGCTTGGCACTGACGCACCTGTTGTTCTCACCGAGGCTTCCCCACCAAATTTTAACTTTTTATATTCTATTAGGGGGGGGCAAA
This sequence comes from Epinephelus fuscoguttatus, assembly GCF_011397635.1. Classification (NCBI taxonomy): domain Eukaryota; kingdom Metazoa; phylum Chordata; class Actinopteri; order Perciformes; family Serranidae; genus Epinephelus; species Epinephelus fuscoguttatus. The sequence goes on along the minus strand of NC_064765.1, from coordinate 41,662,637 downwards.
AAGGGAGGCAGAACTGCATCAATAACAAAAACCATAATGTCCTCAAATGAAGTTTCTTTTAACACCCCAGTGCTCCACTTCTTTTATCAGTGAATTCTCTGAACTATTATCAATCATTCACTCCACCTACAACAGAATTTTAATAACTGGTGATTTTAATCTACACATAGACAACACCTCGGACCCAGTATCCAGAGAATTTTTAAACCTCTTAAACTGTTTAGATTTTAAACAACATATCACGCAGCCGACCCACAGCAGAGGGCGCACCCTGGACCTGGTCATAACCTATGGCCTGTCCGTGGGTGTGTCCTCTGTTGTGGATCTGACTGTGTCCGACCACTTTTGTGTGTTTTTTAACATCACCAGTTTTAACCAACAGGAGGCCCTGGTGAGAACGGTGAGGAAACACTGCCTAACTTCTTAAGTGGCTGCAAAAATTTTTTAAACGACATCAGGTGCAATTTAGATAACCATAAACTCACAGTCTTGGTTTTACTGGATCTAACCGCCGGCTTCGATACAGTAGACCATCACATTTTATTAAATAGACTGAGGAACCTGGTTGGCATCTCTGGTTGTTTTTAACTGGTTCATCTCTTACCTTACTGATCGAGACTTCTTTGTAAGTATGGATACATGTTCCTCAGGAACCCATGAGATAAAGTGTGGGGTCCCCCAGGGGTCAATTTTAGGTCCAACTCTTTTTAATCTCTACATGCTTCCCCTGGGGGATGTCATCAGGAGGCAGCTTTCATAGTTATGCTGATGATACGCAACTGTACATCGCCATGTCTCCTGATGACACAGGGCCAATTGATACCCTTTTTAACTGCATTTTAGACATAAAGTCATGGATGGCAGCAAATTTCCTGCAGCTCAACCAGGACAAAACAGAGGTTTTAGTCATTGGTCCTGGAGGCCAGAGAGAGAAACTTTTACCAAAACTACAGGATTTTAAACCAACACAATCCGTAGAAAAATCTGGGTGTGATTTCTGACTCTGATCTCTGTTTTATTCCACATATTAAAAACCTTAAGGTAGGTTTCTACCAACTTAGGAATATAGCCAGAGTCCGCACGTTTCTCTCTCAGGCCAGCACGGAGGTGCTGATGCATGCTTTTATCTCCTGTAGGTTAGATTATTGTAATGCCCTGCTCTCTGATCTTCCCATAAAGAGTATCTCAGATCTACAATTATTACAGAATTCAGCTGCACGAGTGCTGACGAGGACCAGAGGGCGGGAGCGCATTACACCAGTTTTAAAATTGCTGCATTGGCTCCCCGTGCGTTTCAGGATCGATTTTAAGGTTCTTTTATTAGTTTTAAATGTCTTAACGGTCTTGGGCCATCTTATTTATCTGACCTGCTTTTACCATATCAACCCTCGCGGACCCTGAGGTCATCCAGCACAGGCCTTTTAACCATACCACAAGTTAGAACTAAAACACACGGGGAGGCGGCATTTAGTTATTATGGCCTCCGATTGTGGAACAGCCTGCCGGAGAACATCAGGGCTGCAGAGTTGATGTTTTCAAAAAGAGACTCAAGACTCATCCTATCCTACTGTTTTAGTCCCTCGGTTTTTAGCTCCAGTGTTTCCTCATGGGGGCCTACCACACTGAGAGTTGTTCCTGGTCTACCGATGGGGGTGCTGTCCCATGGACAGCTCTGACCTGGGTGGCTGAAGGGCACTGCACCTCGGTGTGGAGCCTCCTGTCTGCCCGGGTCGGGGTGATCTCTACAGAGGCGCTCCCTGTGGCCGTGGTCCGAGGGCCCTCTCAGTGTGGACGGCCCCCAGAGGTGGCTTTTTCCTTGCCTCAGGTCTCGGTGCTTGGCCATGTCTCTTTAGTGATAGCTAGTGTGTGTGTGTGTGTGTGTGTGTGTGTGTGTGTGTGTGTGTGTGATGATTATCTTATTTAAGACTTCCTTTCGATGAGTTTGTGGTCAGATTGATCAGAGTTGTTCAGAACTGACTGATGGATAAGCGGAGCAGCTGCTGCAGAGGCTAGTGAAAATTAACTTCCTTCTGCTGCTGTTACTCAGGGTTAGACAAAGTGCTGGACCACAGTATGCATGGTTTCCATGAGAATGTAGTCTGTTTCATCTAAAGCAGGTTGGAAAAATGATAAACACTAAAACTATATGAGTAAACAAGCGATTAAGTTGCACTTTCATTGCGCTTGATGCTCTGCTGTTCTGTCTGTGCTCAAAGTACAATTGCAGAGAGATGGAGAAGTTGCGGGGGGGTATCTAAATGTGGCAGCGGATGCTGATGTTGCTGTTGGACATACATACACATGTACTGTTAAACATACATTTGGTAGGTTAACACAAAGGCATTTCCTAAAGATATAATGATGTTTCTGTGTGTCTGCTTGATGATACAAAGTATAGTTTGGTGTAGTGTCACCAAATATTGACTTGACTCTTAGAAAATTGTTAATGTGCCTGATGTTTTAAAATTCAATAACAGACAAACTGTTGTAAATGAATTAAGTTCTAACATTAGTCTACATTTTTTTTAAGTTATGATTTTAACAGTTTTGTCAACTCTCAACTGTGTTTCTAATTTCATTCTACAACAAACAGGCAATTGAAAATATTGAATGCATGTGTTCAGGGATGGATGAAGTGGGGGGCAGATGGAGAATAATAAGCAACAAATGCAAAATGTACTTAAATTTTCTTAACATCTGTTTAAGGTGGAGCTTTCAATTCTAATATATTGCTGGATAGTTTAAAAAATATATATATATATCATACTGTAACTGTAATATTTTGTTAGTAAAATCTGAATCTGCAGTGTACCAGTAACATGTCAGGTAAATGTAGTCAAGGCCGTAACTACCATTGAGGACACCGAGGTCATGACCTCGGTATTTTTTCCCGACCTGAATGAATGAATAAAATGAAAATAAAAATAAACCATTTCATTTGTGCGGTGAAAGTACGTGGGAGGACCGATGGAAAGTGATTGAGTGACTCTCTCTTCTCTATAATAACAATTATTTAAAAAAGAAAATTCTGGTACTCTTGTTTGATGGACGCAGCTTTCATACAGCTTTGCACACACATTCTTAGATGGATTACTCGCGAATGCAGCATCGCACAGAAATGCCACACATATCATATGAAAGTGCAGAAAGAGCTTTCCGAGGATACCACATACATCATTGTGCTGTCATCCCATCACGCTAGAAATACAGATTAATTGTCAACAAAATAAAAACCTGACAAATTTCTTTACAATCCATTATACAGATCTTGTTATCAGTCACTTCATATAGTGAGGAATATCGTATCTTACCACGTCTTAGGCTTGCGTGTGTTTCTCCCTGTCTATCCACATTTGTAGTCCGGCTTTCAAGATGCAAATATCTCCATATTGTCCAGTTGTCACTCAGTCAAACTTTGTATGACAAGACCAGCGCACTTCAGCTTTGCGCACCCAGGCAACTGTAGCCTAATTATGCATGCATGACAGGGCAGTAGTCAATCAATCAATCAATCAATTTTATTTATAAAGCCCAATATCACAAATCACAATTTGCCTCACAGGGCTTTACAGCATACGACATCCCTCTGTCCTTATGACCCTCACAGCTGATAAGGAAAAACTCCCCAAAAAAAACCCTTTAACGGGGAAAAAAAACGGTAGAAACCTCAGGAAGAGCAACTGAGGAGGGATCCCTCTTCCAGGACGGACAGACGTGCAATAGATGTCGTACAGAACAGATCAGCACCACTATGGTAGTCACCATATACATTGAGGGGGTACTTCCTGCTAAAGAATAAGTGGTTCAAACATAATTATAAATACCCACAAACAAAGTTTGGTGAAAGGCAATTACGCTATAGTATGAAGTGGGAAGAGAAACATGATAAGATGGGATTAATCTAATATGATGTGTGTAGTTCTTTATAGATGTAGCCTCTTAATTTGGCTGTCAAAGTACACCAGATTGAAGGCTTTTGATATATAATTGATAAAAATTTCTGACCCCCCCACGTGCACCACGACTAAATGACCTCGGTATTTCAAAAATCCTGCGTATGGCCCTGAATGTAGTAGTATCATGTTTTCCTCTGAAGTACAAGTAGAACTTCACACTAAGTAAGCAGTACACCTTGAGTTGCATATTATTTTGGGGTACAATGATTAAAAATATCAGAATTATTCATATATAAACATCATAATGATTCTATAGCTGTTTGGGTCCAGGTGTGTTGTTCAGGACCCAAAGAAGTGCAGTGTTGACTATGAAGCTGTTTAAATGAGTGTTTTCGAGAAAGCTGGAAGCAGCAATACCTCAGACCAAGTAATTATAGTTGCTGTTCTAAACAGGCAGGTTTCGAACGAGCACTGCACTAGTTTGATAAAGAGGGAGAATGGAACAAGAAGCAATCTCTGTGCAATCCAGCACATCTCCTTTGCAGTAGAAAACATGGCATGAATGCTGCTCAGGGCTTGAGTCAGTGCAAGTATCCCCACCCCTATGAAAAAAGGTTTATCTACCTTGGACTTGAGGGCCCAGTAGTCTTCTGTGCCGTATTCCACATGTCTGAAAGCAGTCAGATAGTCATAGCTGATCATCGCCGTCTGCACCCAAACAAAGCAGTGAACAGGTAAAGAACTGAGGAGTCAGCAGGTCCATTTTTTTGTGTTAAGTTTGGAGCATCACTGTGGAATTATACTGACATTATCAGCTATCAAGTGAAATAGCTTTTGTGAATGGGATCACTTGGTGCCAAAAGGGCTGAGTGACAGGATGGATGATTAGCAAACTAAACAACGAAGCAAAAGCAGAAAACTTTTGACAGCAGTAACAGCATATTGTTCACTGAAATGTCCAGTCACCTCAGATGTTGTGCTAGACTTTTTTATTGCCAGTCATTTTGACCTACAGGGACATAAAAATCCGGTCATAATCTATTTTTACCGGTCATTTTAATTTTGGTTTTTAAATGATAATAAAGATATTCAAAGACATTTAGTTTTCATTCGTTCATTTTTAATAAATCCAACAAGCAAGTTATAAAGTGTGCATTAATAAGGACATGAACGAAAAGATGAACAGACATCCACACACTCGTGCCATTAGGCTTCGCCCTGGACACACCGCCCAGATTCTCTCATCTTTTCTGTGTCCAACTTCTGTTTGGTATGATCCGCTCTATCCAGCTTGACAGAAGCGCTCGCGGCTCATGTGAAAAATAGACCAGACGCCGAACTGAAGCGCAGCCTCCGTGGGTGCTCCGCTCTGTTCAGTGGCCTGTGTGGACAGTCAGATAGGTTAACATGGGCGCCGATTGAAAACTGCCTCTGCTGCTGGGCACTGCACTTCGGTTCCACTTCCGGTGTGTCCAGGGCGTTATGTCAACAACGCTACATGCAGCAGATGAATGACTTTTTCTCTGCAGTGTGAAAACGGCAGCCACTTAAACCACTGACTGTGCACTCTGCCGCCAAGTGGGCAGGGGTGGTAATTGCAACCGGTCAAAATGACCTATGGCCTTCAGATTTTCCGGTCATTGTTGTAAAAAAAACGGTCAGTGAGTCACCTATCTAGTGATATTTACTTAGAATGATGAGTGGAGGACCCAATATGATAAAAGAAGGAACTGAGTTCTGAGACAGCAAAACAAAAAACTCTGACTAAAATGTGACATTTTTCTGTATGGCAGCTACAGTGGAAACTTCTCACTATAATGTGATGATTATTTTTTTCTCATGCAGATTACTATCTAACTGAGATTTGTATATTTATTACATGGATATAAAGTAATAGAACGGACAGCTTTGCCATTCACTAATTGACTGATTCTGACTGGCTGATGAGATCTCCGTCACATTTTACTTGTTTCTGATTGGTGCATTTTCCATCCATCTTCCTCTCTGTCTCTGCCTCACTCTCTGTCCATTATACTTCAACACGGTGTCAGGCGGTCTCGGTGGAGGATGTGCTGTTGGCTGTCAGCTAACAGGTACGCTGTCAAAACATGAGTTATGCTTCACGGATGAATAAAGCAGTGGTTGTTTTTCTGAAGGAGGAAAGTTTGGTGAACGAGCTAATGGTCAGCAGTAAGGTGATGAAGGGGAAACTGCTGGCTGCGTCCCGGCTCGCAGCGCCTGCTACACGGGTTATTGTGTCTAATGTTCCTCCGTTCATTAAGGACGGGGCTTTACTGAAGGAGCTCTCTCATTTTGGGAAGTTTGCCAGCAGTTTTAAGATGATCCCTTTCAAGTGTAGGAATCCAGATCTGAAACATGTTTTATCTTGAGGAGACAAGTGTTGATATATCTGAAATCACCTGAGCAGACAGTTAATGTCAAGTGACAGCGCTTACACTGTGTACGCAACATCAGAGAGTTTGCAGTGTTTTGAATGTGGGGAGATCTGACATAAGCAGACAGCCTGTCCAAGAAGGGAGAAGGAGGTTAGGGTAACTAAGGACAATAATTCTGCAGGTCCATCTTCTGGTGGAGAGCAGGAGGGTCAAGGGGCTGCAGGGGAAGAAAGGGATGTGAAAGAACAGCCCAGAGTGGAGGATAACCTGCGGGAGGACGATCAAGTAGAGCAGGTGGAGGCTCAGGAGGAGGAGGGGTGGACTGAGGTGGAAAGGAGAGGGAGAAAGAAAAGGAGTACAGAGGTGCTTCCCTCACTAGGAAGACGGCAAGCTGGGGCTCACAGATGGCAGGCTGGTGGTCAGCAGGAGGCCAGTGGTCTGGCTGAGGAGCCTGATGGAGAGTTGGATGAGATAGAAATGTCTCAGGGGGAGGGAGGAGAGGCTGAGGTGTCACTCAGTCAGACAGGTGAAGGTGAGGAGGAGGTTTACTCATTTGAAGAAACTGATGGATTTTTGATGAAAACCAAGAACATGAAAAACATTGATTTGGCTGGTTATTTTCCAGATTGTCAGAAGTTTCTGAGATCTATGAAACACGTGCTTGGTGGAAGGAGGCTGCTTCCTGGTACAGGAGTGACTCAAAGGAAAAGGTTTAGGCTGACGAAATGGGCTACAACTGTCAAAAAGAATCTTAGTTTAATGGAATCATGATGAGTGTGTGCAGGTGTCACGGTGGCCTGTCAGGCTTTTGGTTTTCAATCTGTCTCTGTTTTTCCTCTCCTCTTCCCTGGAGATTTTAAAAGTTGGGTCACTTAATATTAATGGCACCAGAGACCAGGGGAAAAGGGGAGTGTTGATGGATTATGTTAAAGAGAAGAATGTTAATGTTATTTACTTGCAAGAAACCCACAGTGATGTCATGAATGAGGTTGACTGGGGGGTCTGGTGGAGGGGAACCCACTGTCTAAGTCACGGCACCAGTGGAAGTGCAGGCGTTGCAGTTTTGTTTGCACCAGAACATTCACTCAGTGTCACTTCACAGAAAGAGGAATGTAAGGGCAGATTGTTGGTAGTGAGGACGATAATTCGGGGGTTGGTGTTTGTGAATGTATGCACACAATACAGGCAGGGAAAGGACAGCACTGTTTAAAGCACTGACAAAGGATTTATCTCAAGCTGAGCAGGATGACATCTTAGACCTGGGGGGGACTTCAATTGTACTATTGAGCCTAACTTAGACAGGAGGGGTGAGGAGCCACATGTGGGTTCAGCAGGAGTTTTGGGGGAGATTGACAGATTATGATTTGGTCGACACAAGGAGAGTCAAACATCCAGACAAGAGGGGCTTTAGGGTTAGTGCGGCACATCTGGATAGGATCTATATTTTCAGGAGACATAGCAACAGACTGGTCAGGGCACAGTTGTCCCCTGCAGCATTTTCAGACCATCATTTGAACATTTCCTCAGGATGTAGACAGTCTGCATATTGGAAGTTTAATGTAAGGCTTTTGCAAGATGCCCACTTTTGCTCAAGCTTCAGGGAATTTTGGTTGGAGTGGAGGGAGAAGAAGGCAGAATTTGATTCTCTGCGGTTATGGTGGGATGTTGGGAAGTGCCAAATTAAACATTTTTGTTAACTGTACTCAGCTTCTGCTGCAGAAGAGGAAAGGAGAGCAATTAAATGCATGGAGGCTAGCATACAAAGAGTTGAGAAGCAACTCATGGAGCATAACACCACAGAACAGATACAAAACCTGGCTGAAATAAGGAGGGATTTGGCCTCCCTTCTCCAGGATAGAGCAAGGAGGCTCTTGTAAGGGCTAGATTTTCATTGATGAATGAAAGGGATGCACCCACCGCATTTTTCTTTGGGCTGCAGAAGCAACGAGGGGAGAACAAACACGTACACTGTTTGCTGTGTTACTATCGTGGTTTCTGTCGAAACTTTTTAGATGTGGTGGCTCCTTCACGGGTCTCGTTAGTCCATTAAAAAGCTTTGTTTGGTCCCCCGCTTGCCAGACTGTCTTTGAATCCGCCAAAGCGTTATTATGTAGCACGCCCGCTCTAGCTGCGCCCAGCTTTACGTGCCCCTTTAAGTTAGAAGTAGATGCCACCGCATGTGGCGCAGGTGCCGTGCTTCTGCAGGTAGACAATCAGGCTATTGACCACCCTGTCTGTTACTTTTCAAAAAAGTTCAACAGGCAGCAACTTAACTATAGTACCATCGAGAAGGAAGCTCTCGCCCTTTTGCTTGCCTTACAGCATTTTGAGGTGTATCTCGGATCCAGTTCACAGCCCATCCAAGTTTTCACAGACCATAATCCATTAGTATTTCTTGCCCATATGCGTAACTCTAACCGGTGGCTTATGCGCTGGTCTCTTCTTCTGCGGGATTTCAATGTGCAGATTTTTCATTAAAAATAAGGAACAGAAAATGTAATAGCTGATGCTCTCTCCAGAAGTTCTATTGATGCATAAGAATTAAACATTATAGTGGGATGTTTAATTCTTGGGCATGGGGGTGTTACGACTGTTGTCATAATTTATGTAAGTTTGTGTTTCTGTGCATGTTTTCTCTCTGCGTGTTCTGTTCTGTGCTTACAGTGGTGGAAAAAGTTTTCGGAAACCCTTAAAATTTTACACAATCTCAAATATTATCATGAAACATTTGTGGAAAAATCTTTTTTGTGTTTCAAAAGGTGTGGCTGCATTAGAGAGATACAAACAAATACAAATTATATTTTTTTGTTTATTGTTATAGAAAAACTAACAAAACTAAATTCTTGACAGTTTCAATATGTCAGTTCTCAACATTGTCGGTATCAAAGTTAACAAATAACAGAGAATGTGTTCAAAACTGAACAAAAAATAAATAAACCATCACATCATCAAATTAATATTTAGTAGTCCTGCCATTGGCACGTAGTAGACTTTCACACTGTTGAGGGATAATCTTGTCCCATTTTTCTTGAATTACTGCTTTTAATTCTTCTAAATTCTTTGGTTTATGCTTTGAAACAGACCTTTTGATAATCCACCACAGATTTTCAATGGGGCTCATGTCCGGGGATTGAGCTGGCCACTCTAAGACCTGGATACTGTGCTCCTGCAGCCAAGTTCTACTGGCCTTGGATGTGTGGCAAGGGGCATTATCTTGTTGAAACATCCAGTTTTTACCTCGACAGAACAGTGCATGCGCAGAAGGGAGCATGTGGGTTTCAAGAATGGTACAATATTTGGTAGAGTTCAATGTGCCATCACAGACAGTGAGATGTCCAACACCAGCAGCACTCATGCATCCCCAAACCATGATACTGCCTCCACCATGCTTGACAGTAGGTACTGTACATGCTGGAGATAATGCTTCGCCTGGCCTTCTGCGTACCCTCACATTAGTAGGAGGAAGATAAAGCTGGAAACTGGACTCATCTGACCACAAAATCTTCTTCCAATTCCTGGCTGTCCAGTTCTTGTGTGCCTGGGCCCAACGACACTGGGCTAACCTCTGTCTCTCATTGATCAGGGGCTTCTTGATAGCCTTGTAGGACCTTAAGCCATGATCTAAAAGTCGGCCACGTACAGTGCGGGTGGAACACTGGACACCAGTTTGGTTTGACCACTGCTGCTGAAGCTCCTGTGATGTCATTCGTCGGTTTTGCCTGCACATGCGGATCAGGATGCAGTCATTTCTTGCTGAAGAAACCCTTGGACACCCAGATCTTGGTTTGTCTTCCAAGCTGTTGGTTCGTCTATATTTCTGCAGAGTGTATCCAACTGCTGAAGGACTGCATCTGCACTTCCTGGCTATCTGGCGGCAGCTGTACCCTTTCTGGCTGAGAATCTTTATCTTCAGGCGTGTTTCCTGCATTAGGTTCCTTGTTTTAGCCATTTTTGTGTCTGAAGAACTTTCAAATGTGCTGGCTTTATGTAGACATGAAGCTTGGCAACAAAAATTGTGTCTTTTAATAAAAAGAATGACCTTCATCACTGGTACCAAAATGACCCAATACTCAAAATTTCTCATGTATTTTTATGGAACCAATCAATTTGAAGTTTTTAATGGCTTTTTTAGGATTTATTTAGTATTTTGGCTGTGACTGTACTAAAAGAAATTGCACTTGAAGACCTGAGAGTTATTCTTAATGCAATATTTCACAAATGCATGGGGTTTCCACCACTGTAGGTGTGTGATTGGCGGATTGTTTAGGACCTGGTTCGTGACTGGTTGCAGCCGAGGGTGTTCGGGATTTAAAGGGCCGAGATGGCGGTTGCCTGTGGGCTAGCAGGCATTCCTCATCTTCCTCCTCTCCCAACTGGCCACACATTGTATTATTGTAGTGAACCATTATTGTGTTATCAACTGTTGAAGAGTAGGGGTGGACTGCCAGTTTTGTTGCTAACACTTTTCTCCTGTTTATCTAGTTAGGGAGATAAGCATTTTGTCATTTGTTTCTTATTTTGATTAGGTTATTTACTTACATCCTGGACAGGATTGTTTTGTTTGTTATTTTGGCCTTAGTCCACCCTGACGTTATTATTTCACTCAATTCTGTTATTTAAATATTGTAATAAATTCACACTATTGATCCACACATCTTTGTCATTGTGGCTACTTGGGACTTGGGGAAGATGGGGCCTTTCATGTTGTGTCTCAGACACCCCTAGACTGGGCATAAGAGTCTGCCTGATGGGCAGGTTACATATGAACTGAGTAAAATGAGGGAGGTGGCTGTGAGCTTCTACAAGAGACTGTGTGCTGCAGAGGAGTGTGATCCAGTCTGTACTCAAGTACTGCTGGAGAACCTGCCACCACTCCTATCATCTAAAAAGCTCTGAAATGGACACTCCTCTAACTTTTCAGGAGTTGAGTATAGCAGCTGCGCAGATGGCATCTGGACGTTCCCCTGGGGTGGACGGACTGGCAGCAGAATTTTATAAACGCTTCTGGTCGGTTCTGGGTCCAGACTGGTATCAGATAGTGTTGAAGTGCCTTCATGTAGGAGAGCTGCCACTCAGCTGTCGTAGGGCGTGTTACCGTCTTAATACAATCAGAAAAAAACCCAGCTCAATAGGGGCAGGAGGCTGCAACATATAAAAGAGGATGCCACACCAAAAAGTAACAGTTTACCTACAGGCTTTATTGTTTAACCTCAAAGTATTAAACAAAGGCACAAACAAACTAAAGGAAAACAAAAGGGGCTGGAGACTGTAATTGTAATTTCATTTTCTTTGTGTATTCTTTGTGTTTTCAACTACTTCAGATGTCTAGATCCCTTAAGCCTGATTTATGGTCCTGCGTTTAAATCAACGATGTTGCTACGTCATAGGGTACATGGCTATGCAGAAGGATTGCCGTAGCCCCCGGGCGTAGCCTGACGTGCACCTCCCCAAAAATGTAACTACACGTCAAGGCGACGCAGACCCAGCGCAGACCGAGAGGGCTGTGATTGGTTTGATTGGTAGCAAAGCATTTCTGGTTCCGTATTTCCAGATTGTGCCATCCCCGCCATCTTTAAACATCTTCTGTTGCGATGTAGATGTTGCAGTATTAAGGCCCATTTATGCTCAACGTTCAATCATCCGGATACAGATACGGACGGAGCCGTCTGTCCATGCTCCGCGTTCATTTCTCTGTGACCGGAAAAGCCGGAAGCTAAACAAAGAATCAACTAGAGACAACGATAACCGTTCAGGAAAGGAACGCAGCCTCCTACCGCTCTGGCAGTGAATTGCACCACGACGAAATGGAGTGACGGAGAAGTTTGAAGGGTTCACAACAGCGTCAAAGCAACGACGTTGGTACGTTGTAGGTATGCCGCAGGACCATAAATCAGGCTTGAACCTCCCACCCAGACACAAAATGCTGCAGAATATGCCAGGTGTGAAACACACCCTAGGGGGTCGGAGCAAATACTTGCAGCAGACAAAAGAGTGTGAAAACACTGGGTAGGGGCGCTGCTCCCTGCCGCAGACAGAAGGGTGTGAAACACATCTTAAGAGGCATATCCTCAGGTATAAATGTTTAAGCTTACCCATGCTCGGTGTCTTTCTTCATTCTGACCGCTCGTGTGCTGATTGAGCTTTTCTTTGCAAAGAAAATAAAAACCTTGTCGGCCGGCAGAAGTCTCTATTTCATTATTCACCAGCAGCAGAGAATTTCCACAACAAGACCCCCACCAAAAGGAACAAAAGGAGGGAAGACGCTGGGCCAATCACACAGTGGGCTGTCACTCCCAGCATCTCCCCCTAAAATACCTAAAACATGAATTAAACCAAAAGAAAACAAGAGACGAGTAATGTAACTACCTACTCCTGCCCACACTAACACAACAAACTAAAACAACAAAACCCCAGCACTTAAATGAGCATGGGGTAAAAGAAACTGCTTGGGGAGAGAAAAAACAAGGGAGGAAGAAAAAGACTCCTCACTACCTGATCTGTTGTCTGTGTGCCATGTGTCATGGCTCCCTGTCTCCACACTCCCTGTCCCTCTTATCATCTCCTCCTCTCTCTCAGCAGGCAGAAGGAAGAGGGAGACAAGCCTGACAGAGTGAGACAGAGAGAATAGGCTGCTGCACATAACATTCCCACCCTAAAAACGTGCATGGGGGAGCACCATGGACATAATTCACGCATAATCAACTAAAATCATGAGTGTGTCGGCTAGGACATTCTCTCTGCCTTTGATGTGCCTGACCTCCACATTGACATACTGTAGAAAGAGTGCCCAGCGCATGAGCCGCTGATTGGTGTTTCACATCTGATTAATAAAGACAAGAGTATTGTGGTCAGTGTAAACAACAACGGGGGCACCAGCAGAGTCGACATAAACCTCAAAATGTTTAAGGGCCAAGATAAGAGCGCAAGAGCCTCCTTTTCAATTGTTGAGTACACGCGCTGATGCTGATTAAATTTTTTGAGAAATACAAGTCCTGACACATCTGCCTAAAAAGAGGGATTTAAGTGACCCGAAAAACTGGCGGCTAGTTGCATTGCTTTGTGTGGACTCTAAAATCTTTTCCAAGACTCACGCCATGAGTCTGGTTGACTTGAAATTTGACACACATCTACATTTCAGTGTCCTCCACAAAAAGGCCTCTTGGACAACTAAGGCCACCATAATAGATTCTTGGTGCTGGCATGGGCTAGCAACCCATGGTAGCAGTGGTGAGGCCTAGCAGCCTGACTACAACCAAAATTAGCAACAGCCAATATAGGGAAAATACCCCAAGAGTCAGCGAGAGCTGGGGTGGAAAATGACTCACAGGTGGATTACACAGTAACAGACATTGGAACGGACACGACTATGCTGTGACTCAGTGAAGTATAGGGGCACGGATCTATCCACCAGGGCTAGAATTAGCAGCACTCAGGGCAAGGCAAGCGCATCTGTAGAGGATGAAAGTAGCACAGTCGAGAACAAGATATTTCAGGTTTGTCCTTGCAGCTGGCAGAAAGTAACATCAATAAAAGGCCTCAGAACTCATCAGGGAAAGAAGAAGTTTGTGGCAAAGAAAGGGCAGAGTAGCCGCATTGATCTGTACTTCCTAAGAAGTCAGTCGAATCAGTCAGATGAAGTCCAGCGGCAGGTAGAAAACCACAGTTCCCAGGATAGCCATAACACTGCCACTGAGGAGGAGGAGGAGGAGGGGGTAGTAAGAGAGGATGCAGGTGACACTGAGGTCAATATGCCAGTCAGAGAGAGAACCATGGAGCAAAAGGTTAGATTTAGATGGCCTAGGGCAGATGACAATAAAGAATGGGAGATAGTTAATAGAGATTTGTCAGTAATCTTAAGCAGGCTTAGAGGAAATGCAATAGAAAGGTTAGAAAAGATGGGAGATATAATTTACTCATATGGTGCAGAGAGGTTCGGGGTGCATGAGAGAAAGAGGAGTGAGAGGGTACTGTCAGGTAAGTCTAGGCGGCAAAGAGAAATAGAGAAGTTAGTTAAGGAAAGGAGACAGTTAAGAAAGCAGTGGAAAAAGGCTACAGAAGAAGAAAGGGAGGGAATTAATGTGTTGCAAGAGGAGCTGAGAAGCAGGATAGCAGTTCTTAGAAGGGCAGAGCATCTCAGGAAAAAGAGGAGGAAGAAGGAACACGTAAGGACAGGTTTTTTCAGGGACCCTTTTAAGTTTGTTAAAGGATTGTTCAGCCAGGAAAAGGGAGGGCAGCTCAAAGCAGAAAGGCTAGAGGTTGAATATTTGAGAAATACATATTCAGATTTAAAGAAGAATAGGATAGTAGGTTTCCCACTGGATATCCCTCCATTAGGAGGGATAGAGCATGGGATGGATGTCAGGCCACCTAGGCGGAAGGAAGTTCAGGAGGTGGTCAGGTGTGCAAAGGCTTCTTCGGCCCCAGGGCCTAACAGAGTCCCCTACCGGGTTTATAAAAGTGAACCTGATATCCTTAAATTGTTGTGGAAACAGCTAAGAATAGTTTGGGAGAAACAAATTATCCCAAGAGCATGGCGTAGGACAGGGGATGTCCTCATTCCTAAGGAAAAGGAGTCTGTGGACCGTAGCCAATTCCGGATGATTTCTCTCTTGAATGTAGAGATTTTCTTTAGTGTAGTAGCGCAGAAATTAGCTAGCTACTTAGAAAGGAATAACTAAATAGATACTATGGTGCAGAAGGCAGGAATACCAGAGTTTTTTTTTTTTAAGTTTTTATTTACTTTATTAATCCCCCTGAGGGGGAAATTCAATGTTTTCACTCTTGCTTGTCAATTACACACAGGTCCGAAAGACACACATATGCACAAACAGGACCTATACATGCACAAAGTGGAGAGATGTCAGAGTGAGGGGGCTGCCCTTGGTGAGGCGTCCCGAGCGGTTGGGTGTTCGGTGCCTTGCTCAAGGGCACCTCGGCAGTGCCCAGGAGGTGAACTGGCACCTCTCCAGCCACCAGTCCACGCTCCATATTTTGGTCCGGACGGGGACTCGAACAGGTGACCCTCCGGTTCCCAACCCAAGTCCCTATGGACTGAGCTACTGCCACCCGTTTTGCAGGGTGTTTAGAGCATACTAGCATGATCTGGCACCAGATTCAGGCAGCAAAGATTAAAAAGGGACCTGCATGTAATATTTTTTAGATCTTGCAAATGCGTTTGGTTCAGTACCGCATAGCCTCATTTGGAGTGCGTCTGACGACTTCAGGTGCTTCAAGTGCCACAGGTAGTTGTTAACTTAGTGAAAGCATACTTTCAGGATATTAGGTTGTGTCTAAGTGCGGCAGGTTTCACAACAGGTTGGCAGAGGCTACAAATAGGCATCATGGCAGGGTGTACAATTTCTCCATTAGCATTTACTATGGCGATGGAAGTTATCATCAGGGCTTCTAAGTCAGGGTACCCGTGGGGTCTTAAAAATTTGAAAAAGTCTTAAATTTGATAACCGTAAATTAAGGCCTTGAAAAGGTCTTAAATTTTGTTTACAAGTCTTAAATTTCATTCTCAAAGGTCATAATTTTTCCCTTTCTTATCTGCATGATACAGCTCAACAACATAACTGTATACTAAGTAAACTAACAAAAAAAAATCTTGGAATGTTGCGTTGGAAAATGATTTTTTTCTGCGACTTTATCAATCTCCAACATGAGGTGGCGTTCCAATGCACTGTTTCAACTAGGAGGTCGGAACATCCTGATTTCCGAGTTTTCTAGAACGCAGCATTACGTTGGAGCATGCACAGTCAGCCACTGACCCACCAAGGTCGTCGCTCGTGCAGCAGCTTTGGGATGGGCAAGTGCAGATTTAATCCATCATGGCTACATGACTCAAAATATGACTGGGTTCAGGCTGTACCAGGGAATGAGTGGGAGGCTCAGTGCAGCCTGTGCCGTAAAAAATTCAAGCTCGGCACAATGGGACATATGGCCTTGGAGTCACACATGAAGAGTGCTGAACATTTAGCATGCTCAGCAGCTACACGGAGGCAGGCACCCATATCCCAGTTCTGCGCGGCAAACCCGACGCTAACCTCAACAGTGACCTCGGCTGCCAGCAGCACGGAGCCCACACAGCCAGATAACATACGAGCTCTTTGTGGCTCGACGCCAACGCTTAAGGCAGAGGTGACGTGGATACTAAAGACAATATTGGACCACCACTCGTATATGTCAAATGAAAATATAAGCGAGCTCTTCAAAGTCATGTTCCCCGACTCAGAGATCGCGGCTACTTTCACATGTGGGAGCAACAAGACTGCCTATATTACTAAGTTTGGTCTGGCCCCTTTCATCACCAAACAACTGACCAAGCAGGTCAATAAGGCGTCTGGATTTGTGGTCATGCTTGACGAAAGTCTAAACAAAAGTACAAAAACTAAACAGCTGGACATTCATCTGCGCTACTGGGTTGGTGACCGCGTCCACTCAAGATATTTTGGCTCTGAGTTCATGGGTCATGCTACGGCGGTGGACCTGCTAAAACATTTCAAAGTAAGTCCATTTGTAATAGTTTTGCACACAGGCATGCGCACACACACACTGTATTGTTTAAAATTAAAATAAGTGTTTGTTATATGTCCCTGTATTATGCTGTTGTTCTTAGTTATTCTGACAGATTTTTTTTGCATTATTTCATAAATGTATTCCAGAATAGGTGTGAGGTTGGTCTTAAATTTCATTGGTTGTGGTCTTAGAAAGGTCTTAAAAAGTCTTAAATTTGAGTGGAAAAATCCTGGGGGGACCCTGTAAGTGGGTGGTAGGTGGGGAGAGACGGCAGAACGGGTTGCATCTTCCACCAGTCAGGGCTTACATGGATGACATGACACTGGTGACCACAACAATGCCATGTACAAAGAGGCTACTAGAGAAGGTAAATAAGAACCTCAAGTGGGCCAGCATGAAGATCAAGCCTAGTAAGTCTAGAAGCATCTCGATGTGTAGAGGGAAGTTAAGTGATAGGAAGTTTGTCATAGATGATGAGGAAATCCCAACATTTATGGAAAAGTCAGTAAAGAGCTTAGGTAGGTGGTACAATGTGGAGTCGAATGATGAGGAACAGGTGATGAAATTGATGTGGTGGAAGGATTAGATAGAATAGATAAATCAGAACTTCCAGGAAAGTTGAAGTTGTGGTGTTTGCAATTTGGGCTATATCCTAGGTTGATGTGGCCACTGTCAATTTATGAAATTCCAAAATCCGTTGTGGAGAGAATTGAAAGGTCGGTTAGCTCCTATATTAGGAAGTGGTTGGTCGCTCCTAGGTGTCTAAGTAGTGTTGCATTGTATGGAAAAGGGATACTTCAGCTGCCAGTATCTAGTTTAACAGAGGAATTTAAATGTACCAAGGTCAGGACAGAGCTCTTGTTATCTGGGAGTAAGGACGTGGTAGTTTAGCCTGAGTGTCAGACTGAAGCTTCCAGAACCTTCAGTCTGACATCACCTCCATTAAAGCCGATTTACAAGGAGGAGGAAATATGATTTTTTCCAAACCAATCAGTGGAGATCAACGACTCACCCAGAATCTGACGTCATTAGTATCCATGCCTCGGGGGTGCCAAAAACAAGTGAGCATTGCCCGTTTAAAATGTCTCCGTCGTCGTGCACGCCCAGCTGCATCACCGTTAAATCCAGTTTAGCAGCTTCCTTAATTTGGTCCTCCATTAACGCGAGTAGTGGCGAAATACCTCGATAGCATCGTTAATGTAGTCTGTAGGATCTGTAGCGGTCGGCATTGTTGCTACCCTCACCAGTTACCCACCGGCGGACAGCTTGACATCAGCGTGGTGCTAATTGGCTAATCGCTAGACCCACCCCCACCACCGGCGTTCATTGGTCCTTCCATCTTTTGGACGAGATAAATCGCAAATTCATTGCAGTATGCCAGACCAGAGATGCAAGCCTACTCAGTTGAGTGGACAGGGTCTATGGTCTGGAACCAGGCTAGTGGTAGTTAGGTGTGTGGTTCCAAATCCAACCAAGGGGAGGAAGTGGAACCCAAGATCGGCAGTTCAGGAGGCAGAGGCAGCTCTTAGGCATGAAGAGATTGTAGGTAATGTTCAGTTTGGCCGGGGAGGCCTGGGGCTTGGCTCAGGCAAACCGGTATGGAAAAAAGCAGGTCCCAAAGATAAAAAAAAAAGCTGGTTGTGGAACAGATATGTAGACAGGAGGAGATATTAAGGGGTGCAAAGGTAGTGGCCCAGGCTAAACAGGGACAGTGGTTGAATTGGGAAAGTGTAGAGAAGAGGAAGCTTAGTTGGAGGGACCTGTAGAATATGGAGGAGAATCGTATTAGATTCCTGGTAGGGGCTACATACGATGTGTTACCAACCCCCCAGAACCTAAAACTGTGGGTAAATGGGGACCCATCATGCCCATTGTGTTCAGGTACCGCAACCTTAATGCATATTTTGTCAGGCTGTAAAGTTAGCTTGTCACATGGCAGATATACATGGTGACATAATCAGGTGTGGAGACAGAGAAAACAGGTAAATTCAGAAGGTGTTAAGGATAGGAGTTTTGCAATTCAGTTTGTCCATGAGGGAGAGAAATACAGAAGGGATAAGTTAGTAAGGAGGCAAGGGTGTGGCCGCCTAGAAGGTGCTTGTGATTGTGATAAAATTGATTGATTGATTGAAATGCAAGTAGATTTAGGGGGAAAGCTTGTTGTTCCCCAGGAAATAGTTTGTACCAAGCAGAGGCCTGACATAGTGTTGTGGTCAGTGAGTCAATGGATAGTTTATTTCATTGAGCTAACAGTTCCTTGGGAAGACTCAGTGGAAGAAGCCTATGAAAGAAAAAAGCTTAGGTATGCAGACTTAGGAGCAGAAGCTGAGCAGCGAGGATGGAAAACTAGGATTTGTCCAGTGGAAGTGGGGTGTAGGGGATTCAGAGCAAGATCAGCTGTCTCCCTCCTGGGGGAACTTGGAGTGCGGGGACAGAGTTTGAGGAAGACAGTGAAGAAAATGTCATATGAAGCAGCCAGAGCTAGTCAGTGGATCTGGATGAGAAAAAATTATGTCAGTTGGAGGCCAGCAGGGGGAACTACTAAGCAGGGTACATAACTTCTTGAAATCAGGTGGAGAGATCCACCAATCAGTCCTCTCAGGAGAAAATCCAGGAAGAGGAAGGTTATTTAAGTGTGGGAGTGGCCTATTTGAATCCCTTTTCTTTGAGACCATGCTGCAAGGTGAGTGTGTTTGCTGATCCTGTGAGTTTATCTATCTCCTTTAACTTTAGCTTATATTTGAGTTATGCTATGTAACGTGTGAAATAGAGTATGGTGAATGTGCTGGGAAAGGTAGTATCAGCACTGTCTCTACCTGGAGCTCGCATGTACAGACCCTGAGGGTGTTGAAGGTGGCAGTGCTGTTTGGGCTGAGAAAGCAATGCGTAAGTAAGGTAAAGGAGGTTATTGGATTGGTGCGGGGAGCAGTGAGACCTGGTATTAGGGGAGTGTCTCTGGGACACCAGAGATCACTGTCTAGTCTCCTGGAGGTGTTGTGAGACCAACTAGATGAAACACTAATGAAAGGAGGTTCCCACCCGATGACCCCAAAGACATGTTAGTTATCACTGCTCACTGGTCTGTATAGTTAAGCCTTGCCATAATAGCTTATCATAGGGCTTAGGAGGTTATTCACTGAGTGCTGATCCTTTCTCTGGAGCACAAACTTCTTGTGTTTATTTGAATGAATTTGCTAATTTACATAATGTGAAATACAGTAATATCAATAGACTTTTTTGGAGTAGGAGTTTATCAACATCAGATTTGGTGTACAACCCTGTGGGACAGACATACAAAATCCTACTTTAATTTTTCCTACAAAGAAATAGAAATTGCTTGAGTTATCTTTGAGCAATTCTGGTTAAACTCAGTAAACACATCCTGCACTCAGTCCTGAATGTGCCCACCAGGTTTTACTCACATCTGATAAAGGGGGATATTAAGGTGAGATTTTGAGTGTGATATTTTTGATGAAACAAGTGTATGATTGGTCTCACTCCACCTTTATGAACAATGAACAATGCTGAAGTGATTTCAGTTAGCTTTGTGAGCCTAAAACCCACTTATTGCCACTTGCAGATGTGATTTGGGAAACTGAGCTGCTTCCCTCTGTTGGCTGGGAAAGGGCTTGACCCCTGGATTGCAACTTGCAGCAACTTTTATTATTATTATTTGTTGCCACCTTAACTCTAATTGCCGTGAGCTTCAAATGTTTTCCAAGAAATATGACTCAAATCAGCCACATGGTGATGCTGTAATTAACTCTGACAGGCCACGCCCTGTGAGTCTGACTGATTTACAATTTTACAAACCTATAACTCAATGTCCTCTATAAAAAAAAGTATTTTGGACAATTCAGGCTACCATGATGAATTGTTTGCTAATTTGCATCATATGAAAAACTAATATATATATTATGTATTGACTTTTTTTGGATTTTGACTCTATCAACACCTAATATGGTATGCAGCTTTGAAGCAATGATATACAGAATCCGAGCAAGATTAGTCAGAAAACATGGCTACCATCAACAACAACAAAATAAATAAAAATTGCCAAGAGCGGGCTAAGAAAGAAATAGGCCAAATCTCAAGTTGTCTTGGAGCACTCCTGATAAAACTCAGCAGAGTTCTGATATGATAGAATTTTCCCTCTGATTACCATCTTACCTGTTTCCCATAGTAGTGTTGGAGAGGTATCTTGAGAGTCTTTCATTTCCAAAAAAGTTAACCAACTCCTCCCTGATTGAGCCATCAAACTTGTGCATATTTTCAGCAACAGAAACCATTTAGATTTCCAAAGGTTAAGCTCCTCAAGGACATTTATGCTTGTATTCAACTTTTTAATACTTTTTTAAAAGTATGAAGCATTTTTATCTTTCAACCTTTTCAGTTAATTTCAATTTTCCACCTTTGACACTATCATAGCTTATTTTCGACCTAAATGTGTTTCAGCTCTAAGCTTCTTTCAGTAATGAGTTCAGCTTCAATTTCTGCCAGATTTTAAGATCTTCACACAATTTGTTAAGTATTTCTGCATTTTCAGCAATGCTTTTGGATTCATTTCAGCTGTCAGCATAGTCGGGCCGTTGACAGGTTTTGATCCTCTGAAGTTAACCTTTTCCGGAGCAGGTTTGCTTTGCAGCACAGATTGCCATGATAATCTACCCAGGTTAAGGCTGAAAATCTGAGTTAAGGTCACAGATAGCTGGCTTGACCCACTAAGCTTGCTGATACATAAAACTGAAAAAATGTCAAACATAAAAGCATCAAGACAAAAACATAAAACATCTTGACTGTGGAAGTGCATCAAATTCACAATCAGCAAGTAAAGAGTATTGTGGAAGAGGTGTGCAGTAACTCACAGTGGCTGCAGCACGGCCAAAGCGAATGACACTCAAGTCATTGAGGTCCAGCTGTCTGCCGTAGAGGTAAAACCCAGATGTGGCGAACACTGCTGTGGCCAGAGAGGAGATTTTGAGGAGATGACCAGCCATCAGAGGCACTATGGGAGGAAGAATGAACATAAGGGAATAAGTCCTCACGAACTGCTACTTCACACAGTCACAGAGTTTATGAAAAACTTGTAATTTGCAGAAAACATGTAAAGACAAGTAAGAAAGAATAGAAATGTTGGACCAGTTAGTTTCAGAGCACAGTCATGGGCTCATCTTTGGTTATCACCATTCATACAGACCTGGGCCCTATTTCAGAAAGCAAGCTCAATAATCTCTGAGCCTAATCCCGATCTCCGGGTTGACTGAGCTTGAGCTGAGAAACTCTGAGTTTTCGGTTCCAGAACAGCTGATCAGAATCAGTTCAATTAACTCTGAGTATGTTTAGCCTGAGGGAAGCGTGTTCACGGCGAGCACCAAAAGACATCATCAGAAGAGTGCAGATTACATGATTTTCAGTGGCAGAAAGTAGAAAGTCACTTGTTTCATCCCAACTGAATCAGAGATTTTAATGACTGAAGGAAGACATGAAAAAAAATCTATTACATCAGCTAAAGCTAAACAACGTGAGGTGTGATGGGAAAAGATCACAGAGTGTGTTAATAGGTAATGTGAAGTGACTTTATGTATTGTGATGAATTAATGTGTCTAATATACAGAAAATATAGAAACATTTTTATATCTCAACTGTGCTTGTGATTGGGAAACGCAAGTAGATTTAGGGGGAAAGCTTGTTGTTCCCCAGGAAATAGTTTGTACCAAGCAGAGGCCTGACATAGTGTTGTGGTCAGTGAGTCAACAGATAGTTTATTTCATTGAGCTAACAGTTCCTTGGGAAGACTCAGTGGAAGAAGCCTATGAAAGAAAAAAGCTTAGGTATGCATGTTACGTCCCCCAGCCGCCTGTGTATGTATTAAGTTTAGTTGGCTTTAGGGGAGTGTCTCTGGGACACCAGAGATCACTGTCTAGTCTCCTGGAGGTGTTGTGGGACCAACTAGATGAAACACTGGTGAAAGGAGGTTCCCTCCTGATGACACCAAAGACATGTTAGTTATCACTGCTCACTGGTCTGTATAGTTAAGCCTTGCCATAATAGCTTATCATAGGGCTTAGGAGGTTATTCACTGAGTGCTGATCCTTTCTCAAGAGCACAAACTTCTTGTGTTTATTTGAATTCTTATTCAGCTGTAATCTGATGGGGCCCAAACACAATGGGCAGAAACTCAAAATCAAACAACTACACTGCTTTAAAATTATACTCCCTCTTTCCATTCCATCTCCAGCATCTTCATCATCCTCTAAGAATTAATGTACTGGTCTCTGCATTGTTGCAACCCCATTTTTCATATTCACCCTCAACAGAATTCTCCCTAGTCTAATTTTATTTAACTGAAATCGTGGTAACTCAACTTTTTATATCAATAACTGAGCACTGCAGCACTTTACAACCAGAGGCAAAAATCCCATTTCATAGTTGGGGGGGACAATAAACAGTAAAATTTTAAAGAGTAATTCCAGGGGGGGGGGGCAAGGAAAAAAAGTTGTAGCCTGTCTTTTATACAACATCTTTTACCGCAATTTGAAGCTTTAATCTTTTCTCTATCTCTCCAATAGGCAGGCACAGGACCTTTCTTAGCACCGGCTGAGTCCACCTGCACATGTCCAAATTTAAAACAAAATGACTGAAATCAAATTAACATGCACACAACGACAACAGTCAGGTGCGCCGTGCTGTCCAAGGTGCTGAGTGTGTCTGGAGCAGAGCACGTCTCTGTCTCCCCATGCGCAGTAGTGTGAATATTTATGCTCTTAAGTAAACAGAGAAAACATGTCTCTCATTGTTTAATAGCAGCAAAACAATAAGGCTTCATTCATCAAAGACCGAAACTCGATCTCTCTCCTTCTCTCCCTCTTTTTCATCTGGCTCAGGTGTGTGGAATGGATCCTTCGTCTCTTGCTGGCTGCAGGAGCAAACCGTTTTGTTTGTTTTTTTCGTTTTTTTACCGGCAGTGAGATAAACATTTCCTGCAATTAAACTGGTGAATGGTTTATAAACAGTGTGCTGTGAGATCTGCCGCTGCGCACCTCAAAACTGTGTGTTATAATCGTGCGTAATGGCCGCTCCTTGTCAGTTAAACTGCACGTCTGTCATGTTTGTTTCACTGACAGGTGGAGAGCCTACAGATATTAACTACAAGCCGCTCCGTCACTGACTGCTCTTGTCCTGTCCTCTCCCTCTTCTTTCTCTCCTGTCCTCTCTGACTATTACTAAACTCTGGCTTTTGAACAATGCAGGAGAAATATTGCAGACAGTTTATATTATCAGCCTGGGCCTGGGGCTTGTTGTAACAGTAAATAGGATGTGTTGTAACATGTGTTAGGTAAACTGTATCTGCAAGTGTACATCTTACCCTGCGCGATGTGGGCAGTGGGGTCCAGCTACACGCTGCAACTACTACCAAGTACTAACGGCTGCTAGCCCCTGGGAGTGTGGGATATACCACTACTAGGAATGGGAGGGGGGGACTAAATCTTTTAAGATTTAAATAGCACATTATTGCGCTTTTATAATGAGCACCGCTTACATTGTGCTTTTAATAAATACTACTGCATTGTTCAAAAATTATTAATTGTGTCTCAAATTATTCTAGGGGGTATAGCTTTATTGAAGGGGTAGTCATGCCCCCACTGTCCCCCTTGGGATTTCCGCCCCTGTATACAACGTTACTCATACCCACACTCCCATAAACTATGACTGTAACCATGAACAGGTTTTGCATTGCTTTGCCTCACTTTTTACCACACATCAAAATCATGTTGCACTGTATTATACTGCACTAAATGTATTGGTCACATACATATTTTCTGTTTTGCACTAGATGTATTGTCCTTGTTTTGTATTATTGTCTGTTTTGATGTCGTTCTGTAGTGTTATATGGTTGTCCTTGATTACCTGTTTTTGTTTGATGGATTTTAATGACTTTAAGGTTTTTTAACACCATGCCGGAGGACCACAGTTGTGAACTAGCCTTTGGCTAAAACTGACACATTCACAGAAATATCCATTAATGTGTACTGTCCTCCTCCTAAATAAATAAATAAATAAAATATCAGGATGAGGTTAAATGAATTGCTGAATTGCTGTGAAATGACCTCTGTTTCACGTAATCTTTTTTATTCTCAGATGGAGCTATGATGGGATGCAAGTCCCATAAATGAGCAAATTACACCGCAGAATATTTGAATATATGTAAAGTATTCATGAATCATTGCATAATGTATCTATGTAGATTCATTTCTTGTTAACACTGACAAACCTGCAGTTCTGTGGAATTCCTCTTTTTTGCAGGCTTAGAGTTTGGTAAAGTTGGACATATATTCACAGATTCCAACTTCGCGGGTCTTCACAAGATGTTGAAGCACATACGACACTACGTTCTTACCTTGGTAAGGTAGACAACAAGCTATGTTAATTTCAGAATCATCAGAACAAGCCGTCTTTTGCAGTGTAGTGCCCCCAAAATCTCTTCACACTTTAATGGTCTCCTGCTGGTCATTCTTCAACACTCACTTTGGAAGAATATGCTTTGTCATAATTTTGCTGATTTTTTTACTGGGAAAATTATTCAGTAGTTTCAGTGTTATGCAGTGTAGTGTCCCCAAAAATCACTTCTTTATTGGTCTCCTGCTGATCATACTACAACAATCAATTTGGAGGAATATGCTTTGTCATAATTTCGCTGAATTATTTTGGGAAAATTATTCAATAGATTCAATACTATGCAGTGTAGTCTCCCAAGAATCACTTCACATTTTATTAGTCTCCTGCTGATCATACTGCAACACTTAATTTGGAGGAACATGCTTTGCCCTAATTTTTGCTGAATTGTTTTGGGGAAAATTATTCAACAGATTCAATACTATGCAGTGTAGTCTCCCCAGAATCGCTTCACTCATTAATGGTCTCCTGCTGATCATACTATAACACCTATCTTTTAAAGGCTTTTTTAATTTTTGAATTGTTTTTAAGCAGAATATTTATGGCATACTGCAATTACAGGAATATGCTTTCTTTATTCATTCATTCATTCATTCATCTTCTAACCGCTTCATCCTCTTGAGGGTCACGGAGGGGCTGGAGCCTATCCCAGCTGACATAGGGCGAGAGGCAGGGTACACCCTGGACAGGTCGCCAGACTATCGCAGGGCTGACACATAGAGACAGACAACCATTCACACTCACATTCACACCTACGGACAATTTAGAGTTATCAATTAACCTAGTGTTTTTGGACTGTGGGAGGAAGCCAGAGTGCCCGGAGAGAACCCACGCTGACATGGGGAGAACATGCAAACTCCGCACAGAAGGGCTCCCACACCCGGGATCGAACCAGGAACCCTCTTGCTGTGAGGCGACGGTGCTAACCACCATACCACCGTGCCGCCCTGCTTTCTTCATAATTTTGGTGAATTTTTATTAGAAAAAATATTCAATTGATTTGATACTATGCAGTGTAGTCTCCCCAAAATCATTTCACACATTAAGGATCTCCTGCTGATTATACTACAACACTAACTTTAAAAGAATATGCTTTGTCATAATTTTGTTGATTTTTTTATTGCGAAAATTATTCAGTAGATTCAATACTGTGCAGTGTAATGTCCCCCAAATATTCACAGATTCGGACTTCACGGGTCAGTAACTCGTTATAAAGGAGATGTTGTTGAAGCACATACAACACTACTTTCTTACCTTGGTAAGGTAGACAACAAGCTACAACGTTAGTTTCATCAGAACAAGCCGTCTTTTGAGCTTGGCCAGTAACATTGATCTCTATGTGAAATGAATGCCCAGGGGCCGTCTACAAAGTGCAACACCAAAAAGAGATGTAACAAAATTATTCAATAATGTCAGTACTATGCAGTGTAGCGTCCCTAAAATCACTTCACACATTAATGGTCTCCTGCTAATCATCCTGCAACATACAGTTTGGGGAAATAAGCTTTCTCATAATTTTGCTGAATTTTTATTTGGAAAATTATTCAATATATTCAATACTGTGCAGTGTAGTCTCCCCAAAATTACTTAACACATTAAGGGTCTCCTGCTGATCATACTACAACACTCACTTTGGAGGAATATGCTTTGCCATAATTTTGCTGAATTTTTATTTGGAAAATTATTCAATATATTCAATACTGTGCAGCATAGTCTCCCCAAAATCACTACACACATTAAGGGTCTCCTGCTGATCATACTACAACACTCAATTTGGAGGAATATGCTTTTTCATAATTTTGCTGAATTGTTTTGGAGAAAATTATTCAGTAGATTAAATGCTATGCAGTGTAGTCTCCCCCAAATCGCTTCACACTTTAATGGTCTCCTGCTGATCATACTACAACAGTAATTGCAAACATCAAGAGACCATAACTGCTAAGTGAAAACACCTATCTTTTAAAGGTTTTTTTCATTTTTAATTGTTTTTAAGCAGAATATTTATGGCAACAATTACAGAAAGTCATTTTTCCACAACCCATTACATTTTCTAGTTTAGCAGCTCTACCCAGTGGACAGTAGTGGAAAACAGGGGTTCAGTCAGAGCAGTTTATTGGTGCATTCCCAAAATGAACGTTGCCTAATATTTTAGAAATTATGTATGAATGTGGATGAGTCAATGGAATTTCTTGCAATAATGAAAAAATACTTGCAATCATGTCCGCTTGGCACAAACCACATGTTTTGGACAACTGTGAAGTGACAGAATGTCTCACCATCATGGTTCTCATATTGCCAGATTCCAGAGAGTGTCCCCTCTTCATAGATGGTAGAATATGTCTACTTCCAACTTGCTATGGTGAGATACATGGGAAAATGTAAGAATTTAGTAACAAAGATTTATTTATTTATTTTTAATTGATATAAAAATTAATATAAAATACAGGCACACAGAAGGACATGTAATGATGGCAAATCTGGATAGCCCAGACTGACATCAACAATGCCTGGGCAGAAGTATGGATTTTCCTCTTCATTTGGGGTCTTGTCATCTTCTTTTTCAATCTCTCCCTGCACCTCCTCAAAGACCTTCTTAAACTCATATGTGAAAGGAGATCTGCCAAAAATTGTGTGGGCATTTCTTCTCTCATCATCATGTTCCTCCTGAGCCAAGGGGCCATCCTTTTTTTTTCTGTCTCTGCCACGTCAGTAATCTTGCATTCTTTTGTTAGAGCCTGCATGGCCTTTAGATTTATCTGCACAGCATTGGTGTTGGGTTTGGAAAGCAACACATGGCACAGTACACAGAAGTTTTTCAGTGCTGTGGTCATGAAGTAGCATTTTGCAACCTGGCAAATGCAAATGTTGCAAACTCTTTCAAACCTCTGTTTTTATCCCAATTGAGTGGGTGACAGCTTTCAGCACGTGTACAGAGCATATGTGTGGCACTGTGGACATTTGGATATTCTTCCAAGTCATGTCTTTTTAACAAATAGCAATAGCTCTGTCCAAGTAACTGACAGTGCTCTCCCTGTTGAAATACAGAAGAACACTTTGGAATAGTGCCCAGCTATCATCTGTTTCAACCTGATGTAATCTCAGTTTTGTGTACTGTGACAATTTTCAAAGGAACTGCCTTAGCCAGAATGTGATTGGCGGGACAGAATGTTCATTTGTTAGCATTTAACAGACTGGAAGGGGAGGTAAATTCTGACCACTTCCAGGAAGAGTGAGAGAGTAGTAAAGGAGTCTTTTGGTCTGACCGGGACATTGCCTGTAGCATCTAGGTATAAGGCCAGTGGGGTCTTCTTAGGTGTTGCACAACTATGCTTATTCCTGTTTCAGTATGTGTAACCCAAAGGGGTCAACTTGAAAGTCTTGAATGTACTCAGGCATCTTGTGAAATTTGAAGTCACATTCCTTCATAATATTTTGGGTGAGGTGCATCTCCATGAAAACATCATCATGGATGAAAGACAAAACAGGAGAATTAAATGCGGACAGTTAAATATCAGGTCTCTATCATCTAAAGTTAGTAAACAAATTTAATATCAGATAATCATATTGATTTACTCAGCCTCACTGAAACCTGGCTGTGCCAAGATGAATATGTCAGTCTAAATGAATCCACTCCTCCCAGTCATAATAATACCTACATTCCTCGAGGAAGCAGCCGAAGAGGGGGAGTTACAGCCATTTATAACTTCAGTCTATTAATCAGCCCTAAACCTAAACTAGATTATAATTCCTTTGAAAGCCTTGTTCTTAGTCTCTTACATCCGACCTGGAAAACCTTGCAGCCACTTTTATTTGTTATAGTGTACCATGCTCCTGGCCCATATTCTGAATTTTATCTGAATTCTCTGGGTTTTTATCCAGTTAGTTCTTAAATCAGATAAAGTTATTATTGTAGGTGATTTTAACATTCATGTTCACTACTGCGTTTATCTCATTATTAGACTCCATTGGCTTCAGTCAGGGTGTACATAAACCCACTAACTGTTAACTATACCCTCAATCTAGTTCTGACGTATGGAATTGAAACTGATAACCTAACAGTCTTTCCACAGAATCCCTATCAGATCATTATTTAATAACTTTTGATTTCTTTTTGCTCGATTACATGCTACTCAGCAACGGTTACTATACTAGATGTTTATCAGATAGTGCTGTCGCAAAATTTAAGGCAAAGATTCCATTGACATTAAATTTAATACCATGTCCCTGTGTAACAGAGGTTTCCCGTGCCGACTTTAAACTTATCTTGTTGATAGCGCTGCAGGCGCGCTGCGAACAGCACTTGACTCTGTAGCACTTCTTAAAAAGAAGTTAACAAAGCAAAGAAAGTTCGCTCCTTGGTACAACTCTCAAACCCAAAATTAAAACAAACTAGTCCATATCCATTGGTAGCTTTGTCACCTTCTACCTATGCCAGTCCTCAATGCCTATGTGCAGTTTCACATATATTAGCCATGTCAGTGACTAGAAAAACGTGGGACCGACAGAATGACCAACTGACAGAATGACACACTGACAGTTTCCGTGATTATGTACAGCATACCATACCATGACTTAGTCATACCAAAAATTAGAAGGAAAAAAAAAAAAAAAAAACATTCGGCCAGAGGGGGGAGCCACAGCGATCAGTCGCATTTTAGCCATTTTTAAGCATTTTTCTGTTGTTATAGCACCACCCAGTTGCCAATTAGAGTTAAATTTCTCCAGTCACCTTGAGGCGTCCTGTTCTACATATCTACCAAGTTTAGTAAAAATCGATATGGCGGTTAGGCCTAGATAAGAAATTAGCTCTCTAGCGCCCCCATTTTGTTTGATCAGGTCAATAATGGAGGGGTTCCCTTCAGATTGTGTGTGGTCATATCCCTACAAAGGTGCGTGGTGATCGGTGAAACCCTTAAGATGTTATACACCTTTATGTGATGAGCCACGCCCTCCGCAATATTCATTGCCTTATAGAAACTCAGTTTTAGTAAATTTTTCAACTTTTGCCAAGAGGGAACTTTAGATATTGGTCCCTAGATTATGTTCACAGAGTTTCATGCAGATCGGTTAAACTTCCTAGGAAGAGATCGATTTTAAGTGGGGGTTTTTTTCCAAAAATTCAAAATGGCGGAAAATCTATATAACCAGAAGTTATAGGTTCTTGAAGCAAATTTGTTCCTCATGAGGAGAGGCATCTGTGTGCAAAGTTTCATGTCTCTACAACATATGAGGCATAAGATATGCCCATTCAAAGTTTGCAATTTCAAGCGATTGCTATAGCGCCCCCCCTTTGACCAATTGGTGGTATACTGCTTCATTCGCATCCTCCCATGACCCTCTACCGCTGTGCCAAATTTCACATGGATTGACCAAGTCATTGAGGAGAAAAACGTGGAACAGACACACAGACACACCCACAGACAGAGTTTTCCTCATTATATAGTAAGATATCGTGAAAATTTTAAAGGAATTGGCGATTAACAAAACTGGAAGAATCTCATTTAGTCTGGGAACAAAGTCTCAAAACATTTAAGAGGAGCCTCCGCAATGCCAGAGCAAACTATTACTCAGCATTAATAGAAGAAAATAAGAACTCCAGGTTTCTTTTCAGCACTGTAGCCAGGCTGACTGAGAGTCACAGCTCTATTGAGCCTTGTATTCCTTTAGCCCTTAGCAGTAATGATTTTATGAGCTTTTTTAATGACAAAATTCTAAATATCAGAGGCAAAATTCATGACCTCCTGCCCACAAACGGAACCAATCTGCCTATCTAGATAGCTTCTCCCCAATTTCTCTTCAACAATTCACTGCAATGATTTCTTCATCTAAATCATCAACGTGTCTCTTAGACCCCATCCCAACTAGGCTACTTAAGGAGGTCTTTCCTTTAGTTAACGCTCATATATTAGACATGATCAATATACTCTTTATTAACAGGCTATGTACCACAGTCCTTTAAGGTAGCTGTAATTAAACCTCTTCTAAAAAAGCCCACCCTGGATCCTGAGGTGTTAGCCAACTATAGACCAATATCTAATCTTCCCTTTCTGTCAAAGATCCTTGAGAAAGTAGTCGCAGACCAGCTGTGTGATTTTCTCCATGATAATAATTTATTTGAAGAATTTCAGTCAGGCTTTAGAGTGCATCATAGCACTGAGACAGCACTAGTTAAAATCACAAATGATCTTCTGATTGCTTCAGACAAAGGACTTGTCTCTGTACTTGTTTTATTAGATCTTAGTGCAACACTTGACACAACTGACCATCAAATTCTGCTACAGAGACTGGAACATTTAATTGGCCTAAAAGGTTCTGCACTAAGCTGGTTTAAATCTTATTTATCTGATCATTTTCAGTTCGTTCATGTTAATGATGAATCATCTCTACATACATACAAGTTTGTTTGGGAGTTCCACAAGGTTCTGTGTTCGGACCAATCCTATTCACTCTATGTATGCCTCCCTTAGGTAACATCATTAGTATTCACTCTGTAAATTTCC
Organism: Epinephelus fuscoguttatus; assembly: GCF_011397635.1. NCBI lineage: Eukaryota > Metazoa > Chordata > Actinopteri > Perciformes > Serranidae > Epinephelus > Epinephelus fuscoguttatus. The sequence continues at coordinate 41,630,873 of NC_064765.1, read as the reverse complement.
ATTGTTAAAGTCCATTCTTACTGAGGATGAATATCCACACGGATTATTCTCGCTGACAAATATAAAAGTTGATTTCATGGGTTCTTATTGGAAGTTTGCACACCGGGGCGGAACTTTCGTGCGGTGAAAAAAGTTTCCGCCCAGACTTTGACCCCCCGCAGAAATCGCCGGCGGAACCACACAGCTGGGCAAATGAAATTGTTTGTTTATAGTCGTGCAGACCCGGGAGAGTCTGAAATCCAGTCAGGTAGGACAGTATGGGAGAAAGGTTGATAAACCTCGTTTCACAGCAGTTCAGTTTCTTTTTGATAAAAGATGATTTTATGAACAATGAATTAAAGGACAACATGTGGCAGGCCATTGTCCAGCTTGGTGACTGCGGTGAGAGTGGTAAGTGCTAAAGAAAGATGATTTTGACGCTTGTTAAACGTTAGCTTGCTAGCTCGCTGCTGCTGCTACTACTACTACTCTCATCCATGTTCACCCACACCCATTCACACTGTGCGGACCTGGAACACAACAATGTGAAATTCCGCACCGCGTCCATACCGCACCTGTGTGTATGGTTTGAGCACAGAAAAGCGGCGCGCAAATATTCCGCAAATCCGTCCCGCATTTCCGTATCGCGGCAGTGAGAATGAATCTTTATGTGGGTGATACACACTTGTATTTACCAATAAAACCAGAAGAAACTGATCAATTACCTAAACTTTAAAAATGCCTTAAAGACATAAAAACCTGGATGAGCACCAATTTCCTGATGTTAAATTCAGACAAAACTGAAGTTATTGTTCTTGGCCCCAAACAACTCAGAGACTCTTTATCTGATGATATAATTTCCCTGGATGGCATTGCTCTGACCTCTAGCACTACCGTAAGAAATCTCGAGTAATATTTGACCAAGATTTGTCTTTCAATTCTCATTTAAAACAAACCTCATGGACTGTGCTTTTTCATTTGCGTAATATTGGGAAAATTAGGCCTATCCTGACCCGAAAAGATGCAGAAAAATTGGTCCACGCTTTTGTTACCTCTAGGCTGGATTACTGTAATTCCCTATTAACAGGTAGCTCTAATAAGTCTTTAAAAACTCTCCAGCTAATTCGCAGCAGCATGTGTACTAACAGGAACTAAGAAACAAGATCATATTTCTCCTGTTTTAGCTTCTCTGCATTGGCTCCCTGTAAAATACAGAATTGAATTCAAAATCCTACTGTTAACTTACAAAGCTTTAAATGGTCAGGCTCTGTCGTATCTTAGAGAGCTCATAGTGCCCTATTATCCCACCAGAACACTGCGCTCTGATAATGCAGGGTTACTCGTGGTCCCTAAAGTCTCCAAAAGTTGATCAGGAGCCAGAGCCTTCAGCTATCAGGCTCCTCTCCTGTGGAATCATCTTCCTGTTGCAGTCTGGGAGGCAGACACATCTCCACTAGACTAGACTTAAGACTTTCCTTTTTGATAAATCTTATAGTTAGGGCTGGCTCAGGCTTGCCTTGTACCAGCCCCTAGTTAGGCTGACTTAGGCCTAGTCTGCCGGGGGACCTCCTAGGCCTAGTCTGCCGAGGGACCTCCTATAATTCTCTCTCTCTCTCTCTCTCTCTCTCTCTCTCTCTCTCTCTCTTTCTCAATTCAATTTCAATTATAATAAAATTCAATTACAATATATTAAAAATAAAAACAACAACATTATAGCAACAATGGTTCTGATCAGCATTCGTGTGTTTCTCTAGTATCATGGCAGAGTGTTACATATAGTGCAGCTAATTTTATAAATATTGTGGATCTTCTCCCAGACATACTTTTAACAGTTCATCGCATTTTTTCCCTGATATGATGGATCTGCTGCAGTTATCTGCTGTAGGAAAGCCTCTCTCTCAGTTTGGTGCAGGGGGCAGGAGAGAAGAAAATGGGCCTCAGTTTCTATTTCTCCTGAAGAACAGTGTTTAGATACTCTTAATTCTCTGGGCTTCCATTCTTTCTTACGCCAACCTTTTTCAACCTGTAGTTGATGGTCGATGAGTCTGTACATTGTTCATGTGTGTCTCTGTTTGGGGTTTTTTATGCTGACCAGATATTGTGCTGGAGAATATTCTCTATCCAGTGAGAAATAGCATTCTAATTTATTGATGAATTTAATTTCATTCTTCCAATTGTCAATGTAAGTAATTTTGTTCTCTTTGTCTATGGATGCCAGGTGAGTTTTGGAGAGATTCTGGAGGTCTTGGATTTTGAGGTGGCAGGTTTCTCTGGTGTTTCTCAGAGGGTCTGTCTCTGGACAGAGGCTGTTGCTGAGAAAGGCTCTTTGGTGATAGGAATCAGGATCAGCTTGTGCTCAGTGAACCTGGAACTTAATTGACCTTTTGATCATGTGTGGAGAGAGAGGGAAGTGTCCCAGCTCTGCTCTACATGCATGGTTTGGACAGTTTCTGTGGACCTTGAGGATTTCCTTGCAGAATTGAAGATTAAATTTCTCTGTGGGTGTTGTGTCCCATGAGGTGTGCCTCTGGGTAATTAGAGGGCCCCACACTTCACTTCCATACATAAGTATGGGTTTGATTACACTGTTAAATAGTTTTAGCCAAATTGAAATTGGAGGATTGAATTTATATAGTGAACTTTTGATGCTATAGTAGGCCCTGCGTGCCTTTTCTGTGAGGGAATTTATTTGTCAAAGCTGTCGGATGCACTGATGATGATGCCTAGATAATTATATTCCATTGTATGCTGAAGTGTGGTCCCTCTTACACTGAAAACATGCTTGGATTCCTGTAACCTGGCCTTTTTTGGAGTACCATGACTTTGGTTTTGTCAAGGTTGATATCTACCGCCTAGTTTTGACAGAAGGTCTCCAGCAGAGAGAGGTTCTGCTGTAGACCATGTTCTGTTGGGGACAGTAGAACTAGGCCATCTGCATACATGAGGAATTTAATTTCTTTGCCTTGTAGATCTAATCCTGGGCTTGGGGAGTGTTCAAGAAGAGTGGCCAATTTATTGATATAAATGTTGAACAGAGTAGGAGACAGGTTGCATCCCTGATACACCCCTTTTCCTTGTTTGAAGAACTCTGTTCTTTTGTTTCCAATTTTAACACAGCACTGGTTGTCAGAATATTTGGATTTGATTAGATCATATATTTTACCCCCAATTCCATATTGTAGAAGTTGTAAAAATAACCCATTGTGCCAAATTGTGTCAAAAGCCTTTTTTGGATCTACAAAACATGCAAATATTTTTCCTTTGTGTTTTTTGTGAACATGCTTTTGGATGAGTGTATGGAGAGTGTAGGTGTGGTCAGATGTTTGATGTTTGGGTAAAAAGCCAATTTGGCTTCTAGACAGAATATGATGATCAGTGAGGTATGTGTTTAATCTGGAGTTAAGGATGCTACAGAAGAGTTTCATCAGGTTGCGGTTAACACAGATGCCCCTGGGGTTGTACTTGTCTCCATTTTTAAATATAGGAGAAATGAGACCTTTATTCCAAACAATGGGGTAATATCCAGTTGCCAACACCAGGTTGAAGTGTTTTTGTTTTAAATGACTGTGTTTCAGCATCTCTGAGTTAATGCCGTCTATACCGCAAGCTTTTCCATTTTTAAGAGTTTTGAGTTTGTGCTGTATTTCTTTAATGGTGATGGGGTAGTCAAGGGCACATTGGTTGTCCTTCACTGTCCTTTCTAGTTCTTTCAGTTGGTCTATTGTTAAAATTTGGTTGGGATTCAGACTGTGACACTCTGGATTTTTTTCCAGATTTTGCCATTTTGAATTAGGTTGGTCTCTGTACGTGGATTTCTGTTGATGGTTT